>NW_028181429.1:197500-337500 GCF_964211825.1 Aythya ferina
CAGCCAGCAGCTGGCTCAGCCTGGGACCCCAGGCCAGTGCCCACAAGACTCTCCTGGGCCTTGAAAAGCAAGCCTTGTGGGGACGGAGCACCCACAAAGAACGGACTCACACAACAGGACTCCTTGCCAACACCGCCTCACAGACACCTGGGCCTTGAGCGGGTAGCTCACCTTGAGCGAGCTCATTTCCTTCCCAGTAGCTGAAATGTGCCCTTTCGGGGGCATTTGGGGACTACAGCGTGCTGCTGAGAGGGATGTTGGAGCTCCTGCAGGGCAGTGCTTCCACTAAGGCAAGGCCTTTTCTGCATCTTCTACTGCCCTGCAAGCGAGGATGCTTGGGGCACCCAAGAAGCTGGCAGGGGACACAGCTGCAGGGATTGCAGGGATTCCTAAAGTCATAGCCAAATACAAGAAAGACAGGAGGACGTGATGCTTTTGATAGAAAGGAGCTGGGTTTTGGGTCAAAATCCGTCCCTTTTTCTATCCCGCAGACCCCCAAGGGCGTAGGACAGCAGCACTGCAGGGCAGCAAGAGATGCTGTGCATTTCTCTCGTCCCCCTCAGACAGCCACTGGGTGACGATGGTGCCAAGTGTCTGGAAAGAGACCTTGCTTTCTCAGGCCCAGGTGTCCAGCTGCACACCAAGGCCGTCCCTGGCTTCCAGGCGCAGTTGCCAGGCCCGAGGCCGAGCTCCCCTGCGAACCCCCAGCCCAGCAGACCTTGCTCCTGGCATTGTGGAGCAGCCATTTCACGGCAGCCTTTTCTCCTGGCAGTCAGCTTAGCGCCGAAAGCTCTGTCACCGGGACACCCGAGAGCCGTGGCAGCTCAGCAGAGAGTCACTGTCAGCCTTGGAGCTCACAAAGGTGGGTGGCCACAAGTGCCCTGAGCGTCCAGCTCGCAATGAGGACTGGTGCTGGCACTCGAGGCGTGGAGGTCGGTATGGTGCAATGGGAGACGCCACTGTCCTGCTGGTGGGACAAGAGACACTGATGTGCTGCTGCTGCAGGAGGAGACTTGAAGGTGCTGCTGCTTAGAGGTGCTGAGGAGCGGGCAGCCTCCTTCGTGGTGGCTGAGCTGAGCATGCTCCTGTTCATTAGTACTCTCCCCTTCCTATGTTTTTCCTAAGGTGGAGAGAGAGAAACGCACAGATCTCTTTCTTTCCCGGTAAGAAATGGAAGAGCCTCGTATCTACATATTTGCCAGATTCATCCTAGCACCCTTGGGACTGGGGATCTGTGTTGATCTGTAATAAAGAGCAATCATCAGCACAGCAAATCCCCGTGACCTTGTATCAGCATCGTCCAAATCCCTCTCTAGAGCTGTGGGCTGGCCAAGCTGTGTGTTGGATGGTGAAGCTGGGAAATGCTTGGGATGGGGAAGGCTGAGTGGGCCGAGAAATCCTTGCTGGGATGGGAAGGTTTCCTTGGCGTGGAAAGGCATTGGGCTAGGAAATGAGAGAGGTGGGAAATGTTCCCGGGCTTTGAAAGCACTGGGAAGCAAAAGCATTGGGATGAGCAGTCGTTCCTGGGATGGGAAAACATTGGGATGGGAAGTCTTGAAAGGGGTGGGTAACATTCGCTGAGGAAGGAAATACTTGGAAAAGTCATCCAAGAGAGGGAAATTCTTTGGGACGAGATCTCTTTGGATGAAGAAACGCTTCGTGTTGATGGGAAATCCTTTGTCTGGGAATCTGTTCTCATGTGAACTTGTCAGGATGGGAAATGACCATGAGGATGAAAGCTGGTCCTGGCATGGGAAATGCTCAGGACGGGAAAGAGGCGGTGTGGAAGCGTGGTGGGCATGGCAAGTGCTGCGTGGGAGGGCAAGCCTGCTGGGGATGGCCAAGTCTTGCGCTGGGCAGCCTGCTTGGGTCCAAAGCCTGCAGTCCTCCCCAAGATGTCGGCGAGGGGCTGGTGAGCCGTTGGGACGGAACCCCCGTTGCCCGGGTTCCCCAAGCAACCGCCCCACTCTCCAGCCACCATGGCAGGTCCAGCAGCCGGCTCCCGCTCCTCCCGGGGCTGCGGCCCTGCTGGCGAGCCCAGCGCCCCAGAGCTCAGCCCAGCGCCCTTTTTCCCACAGAGGGTTTCCCCAGACGGCTTCCGCGGCTTGCGCAGACGCAAAACTCCCCCTTCGTCGTCCCAGCCGTGCCGCCAACGGTGGCTGCCTGGCTGCTGCCCTCCCTCCCCGGAGCGACGACGCTGCCCTTGCAGCCCCCGCAGGTACCCACCCTCCCCTCCGCGCTGCCCCAGGCCACCGTCTGGCACGTGGTGCCGGGGGTCCAGGGGCAGGTGCTGCAGCTCCCCGCCGGGGTGCAGCTGCCACCTGGGGGGCACCTCCCAGCCCAGGGGCACCACCTGCAGCTTGGGCAGCTCCCCGCCGGGGGGCAGCTCCCTGCTGTGGGGCAGCTCCCCCACACCGCTCCTCCCTGTGCCCCCAGTGTCTCCCAGTGGGGACAGCCCCTGCTGACGGAGACGCTGGTGCCCCAGGATCCCCTCTGCTTGGGGCCCAGGGCCGTGCTCCAAGGGGAGCTCCTGCACCCCGCAGGCACCTGCCTGCTGCAGGCTCCTGCCCACCCCGGCCCCCCCCCACTCCTCGTGCCGGGGCCTCCGCTGCGGGCGCAGGCGCTCCCCGCGCCCCGCACCCTGAGCAGCAGCCGGGGGCAGCTGCCAGAGCCCTGCTTGCACGCCGTGGGGCTCAGCGAGGACCAGGGGCCCCCGCTGCTTGGCCCCACTGCCCCCGAGCCTGCCCAGGCTCCAAGGACCGCCAGCACCCAGACGGCGACGCCCGACGGTGAGTTTGGGGCTGGCACAGCCGGCCGCTGGGCGCCCCACACCCAGGAGCCATGGGAAAGCTGGCATCGGGGGATGCCTGGGGGATTGCATTGGCTTGCTTTTTCCTCAGCGGCGACACTTGCAGAGGTGCCTGAGGAGCCCCTGGAGCTGCTGGAGCTGGGCACCGATGCCTTCACTGAGGCCTTTCCCCAGCTGGCAGGGGACAGCCAGCAGCTGCAGCACGTGCAGGACCAGCTCCCGGCCGACCTGGACAGCTCCGGCTTGGAGGCGCAGCTCAGCTGCCTGGATGCCGTGGAGCCCCAGGACGCCTTCCCCGATTTGCCCAGCAGTCCTGCCCTCAGCCGCTTCCTCTCGCAGCTGCCCGACCTCTGCAAGGACATCGAGGAGCCGAGCACGCAGGGACTGGAAGCCACAGGAGCCCTCGGTGAGGTCCCCTCAACCCCTGGGCTGCACCCCGACAAGGTGCAGGCTGGGCGGGCGCTGCAGCCCCCTGCAGCTGCTGTGCCGCCACTCAGCTCCCCCCTCAAGCCTGCAGCCCGGCCCCAGCTCAGGAGAGCCCTGCCCAAAAGGCCCCCCCAGCAGGAATTCATCCCTGCCCGCAGGAGAAGCCTGCCCCAGCCTCCCTCGGCTCCCGTCCAGAGCCCCCCCGACCCTGACTTCCTCACTGCCCTCAGGAGAGCCCTGCCCAAGCCTCACCTGAGTCCCCTCCAGAGCCCCCCCGACCCTGCCCGCAGGAGACCCCTGCCCAAGCCTCTCCCCAAAAGGCCCCCCCAGCAGGAATTCATCCCTGCCCGCAAGAGAACCCTGCCCCAGCCTCCCTTGGCTCCCCTCAAGAGGTCTCAACTTCTCCCAGCCCTGAGGAGAGCCCTGCCCAGTCCCCCTCACAGTCCCCTCCAGAGCCCCCCGCCTGCCCCTGCGCCCACCGGCACCAAGTGGGGGGCCAAGCGCCCCGCGCCCACCAGCACCCCCAGCACAGCGCAGAGCTCCCAGCACAGGAGGCCCACGACGGACAAGACCCCCGGCAAGGAGAAGACGCTGCTGCTGGGCCAGGCTGGCCAAGGCCCCAGGACGCTGCGCCAGGGCAAGACGGCTGGCCACAGCGCGCTGCCTGGCAGCAGCAGCCAAGCGGGCAGCGGCAGGCAGCAGCCAGCGAGCGACAGCACCAGGGCACCCAGCAAGAGAGCGCGAAGCCCGGGGGCTGCTGGGGGGCAAGGAGCAGCGGCGCCGCCTCTCTGCAGAGCGCGGCTGCTGCTGGAGCCCCTCCCCATGAAGCCCCGTGCCCGTGCCCGTGCCCGTGCCGTGCGGCCCCAGGACAGGCTCCGGCCCCAAGCCAGCGGGGCCAAGATGCTGCAGCGCCAGCAGCCGGGGACAAAGACCCCCAGCGAGACTTTGCAGCCGCTGGGGGCCAGGGCCAAGGCGCTGGGGCCAGTGCGCCAGCCGCCCTGTGTGCAGCCGCAGCCCACCTCCAGCGGCATGCCCAGGGCCCGGCCGACGCTGCCAGGCTCCAGCGCTGTGCCCGCTGCCCCCCGGCCCCCAGCTGGCCACAAGGCCCAGGCGCTGCCGGCACCACCAGGCAGCACAGGAGCACAGAGAGCTCCCCCAGAGCAGGCGCCCAGAGTGTGGGGCCTGCCAGCCGCAGGGGGCAAAGCGCAGCGTCCGGCTCTGCCCACGCAGCCGCGCACGCTGCAGAATCCGGCGCAGCCCCGCGTGGACTACGTGCCCTGCGTGGGGCCCTGGGCAGGCCGCGACGCAGCGCCCACGCCGCTGGAGGAGCAGGAGGAGTCGGTGCCCATCACGCCGCAGCAGCGTCCCAAGCGGGAGCGCCTGAAGAAGCTGGCCCAGGAGGAGCGGCAGCGGGCGGCCCACCAGACCAAGATCGGCCCCGTGCAATTCTTCGTGCAGCGGCAGAAGGACCACGCCATAGCCTACTATTACGGCTACCCGTGACCGACCTCGGGCTTCTCCTCGACGGCCCCCGCAGCACCCAGGCAGGCACAGAGACCTCTGCAGGCACCTGCTCCAGCTTCAGCCACGCTCCTCAGCCCTTGCCCCTCTCGCTTGCCCTCTCCCCTCTCTCGTGCTGGACCTACGCACTGCTTGCCACTCTCAGGGATGGGCAACAGCGCCAATGGCAAATGCGCGCGCGCCTCACCCAGGAAGGTGGCAATGGCAAGCTGGGGAGATGCTGGCAGCAGCTGGGCTGGGAAAGCTTGGCCATGGCAACTGCTGCTTGGGACACCAAAGGGCTGAGAGACAAGACTTGCTTCTTCTTTCGGGGCATTGCTCTTCTTTCCTGCCTTCTGGATTAAATTCCTCTCCTTAGGTGGTCACTCAGCAAGGCCTCTGCCTGCAGAGCACTTCTTCTTGCACTGGCATGCCGAGGGGATAAGAACTGGGAGGTCTTTGGGATAGCAAATGATCAGTGGGATGGGAAGTGATGATGGGGATAGCAATTCATTGGAATGGGAAAAATGGGTTTTATTTGTATTAAATTTAAATTTTTAAATTTTCATTTAATTTATTGGTTTTCTTATTTATTTAATTAAATCCACCTTATTGACTGTGTTGTACGGTATGGCATTGTTTTATTATTATAAAATTATAAGTATTTAATAGTATTAAATATTTTTATATATTAATATCTTATAAACTGTAAGTATCATTATTTATTATTTTGTTGGGTTTTATTCCTTTTCTACCCTATTAAACTCTCTTCATCACAACGCACTGGTTTGGACTTTATTTTTCCTTCCGAGTCATTCTGGATTCACTCCGGATGGGGGGACACTAGCGAACGCCTGTGTGCTTCAGATCCAAGGTCACCTTTGCCCTCATTCAAGATACATATTTGCATCTGTTGTTGTGAAACAAAATTAACAACAGGAACAATAAAGTTACCTACTTGCTAGCAGCAGCTCTACGTTTGCTGGGGTCTGCTCTGTGCATTTTGAAGACCATTCCATGCTCTTCAGCCCCTTCAGGAGGAAATGTATGGTTCTAGGAAAATGCGTCTTGACCTGATGCAAAGCTGTGACGCAGCCTGCAGCTGCTGCAAGCCCTGGCATTTTACCTGCAGCCCCTCCAACAACTCTGATGTTCCCTGCATCGACTTCAACCACTGCGGCAGGACCTGAGGCCCCTCAAAGCCTTGTCACACACCCTGCGGCCCCTCGAGCCCCTGGCATGTTCCCTGCAGCCCCTCCAGCCCCTGGCATGTTCCCTGCAGCCCCTCCAAGCCTGGCACAGGCCCTGAGAGCTGGCTCCGGGGACGACCCCGTTGCTGTCTCAGGCACCAATACACACAAGGGGAAGGAATGCATGCAGAAGTCATCTCGTTTCGGAAGGGCAGAAAGTCCTCCCAAGAAGGGGAAGGAGCAAGAGGAAGGCGAGGCAGCCTACCCCAAGGTAGGGCCATCCCAGGGAACAGGAGGCTGTTGGAAAGGAGATTAGATAGAAAAGCAGCTGGAAGCAGGTGATCCCCATCCCTGGGCAAGCTGCGAGCCATGGGACAAGATTGCAGCTGTCCTCCAGGCGAGCACATTGTCAGCTGGCTGCTGCGCTGCTGGGATAGCAGCTGCGGGAGCCTGGCAGCAGAGGGCAGGGAAGCCAAGCAGCTGGGATCCTTCTCTGGGGAAGGGGGCACTGAGAAAGCGCTTGCAAACAGGGCACAAGCCCTCAGCCTCTGGAGGCGGCGCCTGTCAGGCGTGAAGGAAAGGGATCCCTTCTGGGAAGATGCTGTGGGCTTGCTGAGGCTCGAAGAACAGACGGTGCTGGCTGCTACCAGCGTGCTGCAGCAGCGGCAAGACAGAGCCGTGGTGGTTTTCCTCAGCTGGGCAGCTGAGCTCCAGCACAAGCGCTCTCTCCCTGCCCCTCCTCCAACGCCAAGGGGAGAAAAGAGGCTGGCAAGGGCTCAAGGGCTGCCAAAAGGACAGGGAGATCACTCCACAAGGAGCGTCACGGGCAAAGCAGGCTCAGCACAGCCTGTTCCAGTCCAGCCCGGGGCCTGCTCCTGCGGGGGCTCTCCACAGGCCGCGGCCTCCTCCAGGCCACAGCCACCTGCTCCACCGGGGGCTCCTCCAGCCACAGGGGGGCTGCAGCGTGGAGATCTGCTCCACGGGGGACCCATGGGCTGCAGGGGGACAGCCTGCTCCACCAGGGGCCTCTCCCTGCACAGGCCGCAGGGGAACTGCTGCTGGGAGCCTGGAGCACCTCCTGCCTCCTGCTGCACGGACCTTGGGGGCTGCACAGAGCTTTCTCACTCCTCCCTGAGCCACACGCTGCTGGGCAGCAGCTTTTGTTCCCTTTCTTAGATGGGCTCTCCCCCAGGCGCAAACATCATCCTTTTGCTCTGCGTTCTGGGCAGCAGCGGGTGGGTCCCTCCTGGAAGGAGCCTCCTGGCAGCGGCCCTGAGCTCCCATGGGGCAGCTGCTGCATTCTCCTCAAAGAGGACACCCCTGCAGCCCCCCGCTCCCACAGCCTGGCCACGCAAACCCAAGCCAAGACACCAAGCGAGCCTCCCTGATTGCCAGCCAGCAGCTGGCTCAGCCTGGGACCCCAGGCCAGTGCCCACAAGACTCTCCTGGGCCTTGAAAAGCAAGCCTTGTGGGGACGGAGCACCCACAAAGAACGGACTCACACAACAGGACTCCTTGCCAACACTGCCTCACAGACACCTGGGCCTTGAGCGGGTAGCTCACCTTGAGCGAGCTCATTTCCTTCCCAGTAGCTGAAATGTGCCCTTTCGGGGGCATTTGGGGGCTACAGCGTGCTGCTGAGAGGGATGTTGGAGCTCCTGCAGGGCAGTGCTTCCACTAAGGCAAGGCCTTTTCTGCATCTTCTACTGCCCTGCAAGCGAGGATGCTTGGGGCACACAAGAAGCTGGCAGGGGACACAGCTGCAGGGATTGCAGGGATTCCTATAGTCATAGCCAAATACAAGAAAGACAGGAGGACGTGATGCTTCCGAGAGAAAGGAGCTCGCTTTGAGGTCAAAATGCATCCCTTTTTCAGGAAAGCAAGAGATTCTGTGCATTTCTCTCATCCCCCTGAGACAGCCACTGGGTGACGATGGTGCCAAGTGTCTGGAAAGAGACCTTGCTTTCTCAGGCCCAGGTGTCCAGCTGCACACCAAGGCCATCCCTGGCTTCCAGGCGCAGTTGCCAGGCCCAAGGCTGAGCTCCCCTGCGAACCCCCAGCCCAGCAGACCTTGCTCCTGGCATTGTGGAGCAGCCATTTCACGGCAGCCTTTTCTCCTGGCAGTCAGCTTAGCGCCGAAAGCTCTGTCACCGGGACACCCGAGAGCCGTGGCAGCTCAGCAGAGAGTCACTGTCAGCCTTGGAGCTCACAAAGGTGGGTGGCCACAAATGCCCTGAGTGTCCAGCTCACAATGAGGACTGCTGTGGCACTCAAATTGTCACCTGTTTGCTGTGATGCTGGGATACCTGCTCTGGTAGCCTGGCATCAGAGGCCAGGGAAGCCAAGCAGCTGGGATCCTTCTCTGAGGCAGGGGACACTGAGAGTGGAAATGGAAATGGGGCACAAGCCCTCCGCCTCTCAAAGGAACCCCTCAGATGTTTAGGTATAGTAAACTTATGTATATCTGTGTGACTCTAGACCACAACATGTTAGTGTTCTGGTTTGTCCACTGCTTTGTTGTGGGGGCTTTGAGTTGGCCTCTACTCTTTAGGTGAATGCTGACTTCATATCTATGGTGCACTTTATTCTTAAAATGGGAAGTTTCTACCAATTTCCTGTCCAAAGTTCCTCATAAGCCAACTGCAACCATCATTTCAGATGTATCTCCCAACTTACACATTTCCTAATTCTCCTTGATATTTACTCAAGAAATGCATTTTCACAGAGACATCATGTTTTTCTCTCAACTGGCATCTGGCTGAGCAGAATGATGTCCTTTAATTCCCTTCCACACAATAGGCAACTTGTTCCTTCTGTCTTCTGAACACTTCCTCCTAAGTTCAATGTGAATACAAGTGGCAGAATTTTGCCTCATGTCTTAAATGTGTGGCAGGGCTGCCCTGTCAGGTGTATTTATACTGGAGAAAAAAAAAAAAAAAAAAAGAATAGCCATACACACCATATAACCACTTAACTTTTTCAGTTCTTCTGTTAACAGTGTATGAACATGGGGTTTTGTTGTTTTATTGTTTGTTTTAAACTCCTGACTGCCATATAGCAAACATGACAAAAAAAAAAAAAAAAAGAAAAACAAAAAAAAAACACCCTTGGTTGAGAATCTCTAAGCATGGCTCTGCTTTGTATTATCAAATGTCACTTCACCTGAACCATTTCAATCACAAGGGATATCCTTCTGTCAGGCTCGGTAGTACTTCCCAACTTTATGTCACCTGGAAATCTCAAAGCTCATATGTAATTTTTAGTCTTCGGCCACCACGTCCATACTGAACATACCTAAATTTGAAGTCATCTCTGCTCTGAATAGGAGGTTGGGTGTTCAGAGCTCCCTTCCAGCCTACATTTCTCCATGAGTCTTTGCCTCCTTAGCAGCTGCAGTTTCAGAACTGTCTCTGAGAATCACTACAGGGAACCTCTCCTTTGCCGGTAATTTCCTCTTCGAACAGTGTGAACAATTGCAAACTCCCTTTATTCACTTGCAGCCCCAAAGCCCAAATCCATAGATAATGTATCAGAAGCTCACAGAAAGTGAAATAGATGTAGTTCATCCCCTGTGTAGGGGAGCACTGGTCCTACAAAGGCAAGCTACTAAATTCTCTGGAAACAAATTAGCTTTAATAAATTATCTTGTAAATTCCACATTACCCGCTACTTCCCTAGTCTTATCTCTTCTTGCCACAAAACTTTGCCCAGCGTTGATGTCAAACTAACAGGCCTGCACTTGTCTGGATCACTCTTTACATTCTCCTGGACAGAAGTATATTTGTTACTCTCCCATTCTGGGGACTATCCCTGATTTGCACAGTTGTGATGTATTTTTCCTACTTGAGTTGTTGTTCTGTGTGCCAATGCTGTTAATAGGCTAGGTAGATATCAGCTTGTCATTTTTCACTTGAATCACTGTAGATTTTTATTTCACCTCAGATGATGTTGTGCCTAGTGCCCTACCCTCATTTGCAATGGGAATCCTGTCACTGCCCTTAATATCACATTGTTGTTGCTGTTAGATGCAGGAAATAAGATTTGCAGCATTTGAGACATCATTAACTTTTGATCTATTTTTGCCTCGAGTATGCAACTGTCCTAATTTGTTCTCTTTGTTCCCCCTGGTTTCTGTGGCTTAAGTATCATTTACTATTATTGTTTAATTTCCTACGTGAAGGAGGTTTTGGGTCATTCGTACTTTATTTTTGCAGTTTTTAACCTCTGAAATGTACCTTTTCTCATTGCTTTTTTCCCATCTGAATTTTGAATTTTAACTCTGCCTTCTCTGCACTCCAGTCCCAGAGATGCTTAGTCAGACTCAATGATTCATTTCCTTAGATTTCAAAGTTTGCATTTCTAAGCCTCAAAACCTTCGTTCTAAGCCTGGTGTTGTCTGTCTTGAAATGTAAAATGAGAAAAGTCAGCTCATGATCAGACTTTATTCAAATCTTACTACATTTAAACCCGTACAGGAGCCAAGTCTAAAATGGTCTTATATTTTTTCACTTTTGTGAAGAAATCCATCACATAGTATATCTGTATGAGAATAAGTGGTAATCATCTTTCAGTCTTTTGCTGGGAAGTTGAAGTCTCCCGTAATTCCCATTATTGTTTATGTGTCTGATAACTGTAGACTGGAGCTAAGAGCAAAGAGCAGGCTAGCAAGGCTGTCTTTCTTTAGCAGCGATTTGCACAAAACCACTCTATTGCTGACCCATAACATTTCCCTAACCTCTGCTTCTTGCTAACACAAAGCACCATCTTATTCCATCCATTTGCCCTGGTTTCCAGACTTCCTGAGATTTATCAGTACTTGTATGGCATTCATGCCTTTATTTCACCCTTCCTGTGTTGACACTTGTCTTAAGAGTTTTAGATCCTGAACATGATCATCTCAAAGTTTGCCTGACAGTTTGGTCTTCCTCCCATTGTCGTAGAGTATCAGGTCTCTACCACTTGAAATAGATTGTATTGGATTAGATTATTGGCACTGTCTCTTGTGCTGCTAGTCCATTATCTTCGCGGTCCATACAACTGGCCATCAGCGGACATGAAGTGGCCTTATCCTGCCCATTTACCTGTCTGGAAATCAGCCACTCTCTCTGCCTAGAACAGGGAATGGATTTTCCTCAGCTTTCTTCAAAAGCTCTGAAGTTTTCTGTGACCTTTCCACTTTTATGGTATGATAAGCTTTTGCTTCCACTGAAGGGTAGAAGTCATTATGAATAGTGCCAACAAAACAGAAACATAACAATGAAAATGATATTTGAATTCAGAATAGGTATTTAAAAAGTTCACCTTCTCCAGCACAAATGGGGAAAAGAAAAAATAAAATATATAAATAAATAAATAAAGCAGTCCTAAATCATCAAAACTGGCCAAAGAATTAGAAGAAGCACTATTTTTCCAAGGCTGCAATGTTTTCCATTCATCTCACTGGGCCAGCAGAGCACTAGAGAGCTGGATGCACTGAAGTCCTGGCTCATACCCTAAATGACCTGCAGGAAGATCTTCTTATCTCTGTCCCCCCGTTTCTCCTTTCAATCTCTGTTTTGTCTGTTTGTATCACTAGCTATCAAAGCGCTACTGAGATATGCACGTGCAGCACCCAGCACAACCTTGTTTCAGGCTCCAGTGGGACCTTTAGGCATTACCATCCTATAAACAAGTAACAGTGATAGTGAGTGTAATTACAGTCGTCAAACTATTCCAGCTCCACATCATTAGCCATGCCCTGAGCTAAATAACATTTTAATCAGTTTGATATGTCACCTGTGGCTTTCTTCACTGTCACTTGCAATCCAGCAAACTTCTTCCTTCATGTTTCTAGATTAGACAGAGGGTTCTTAACTGCAGACATCCACTTCCCTGTTCAGGAAGCAGTGAGACCTTTCATCTTCACACAGAATTAAGATGATATCCAAGCATCATGAGACACAGCGCGTATGTCTCCTAAGCCCATCCCATAAGAGCAGGACATTTACCTCACATGAGAAGAAGACTTAATGCAGAGGCAAAGCAAGATACTCGGTGTCAAAGCCATGTCTGGATGAGCATTAAAGACAGACCAATATTACCCAGTACAGGAGGAAAATCTATCATTTGAAGAAGATTATTGTCTCTGATTATTAGTTTCAAAATTAGTTTTTTCTTTGGATTTCCTCTGAACTTAAACTTAGTTTGGAATGCCTTTGGTTTTGAATAGTTCTGAAATTGTATTACTTCTCCTAAGTAAGTTGATAGTCTGTTCTATTTACGTGAAATTCAAATAATATAGTGAAGGATCTGCCATCACTTTTACTGTGTGCCAGGCTGAGAGCCTTCCTGTACTTAAAGGCAACCTATAGGAAAGCTGGGGAGGGGGTCTTTATCAGGGCCTGGAGTGACAGGACATGGACTAATAGCTTTACACTGAAAAGTTAGATTTCTAATATATTTTAGAAAGAAATTCTTTACTGATAGTACTTCACATCCAGCCCCTCCAGCCCCAGGCATGTTCCCTGCAGCCCCTCCAGCCCCTGGCATGTTCCCTGCAGCCCCTCCAAGCCTGGAACAGGCCCTGAGAGCTGGCTCCGGGGACGACCCCGCTGCTGTCTCAGGCGCCAATACACACAAGGGGAAGGAATGCATGCAGAAGTCATCTCGTTTCGGAAGGGCAGAAAGTCCTCCCAAGAAGGGGAAGGAGCAAGAGGAAGGCGAGGCAGCCTACCCCAAGGTAGGGCCATCCCAGGGCACAGGAAGCTGTTGGAAAGGAGAGCAGAGAGAAAAGCAGCAGGAAGCAGGTGATCCCCATCCCTGGGCGAGCTGCGAGCCATGGGACAAGATTGCAGCTGTCCTCCAGGCGAGCACATCGTCAGCTGGCTGCTGCGCTGCTGGGATAGCAGCTGCGGGAGCCTGGCAGCAGAGGGCAGGGAAGCCAAGCAGCTGGGATCCTTCTCTGGGGAAGGGGGCACTGAGAAAGCGCTTGCAAACGGGGCACAAGCCCTCAGCCTCTGGAGGCGGCGCCTGTCAGGCGTGAAGGAAAGGGATCCCTTCTGGGAAGATGCTGTGGGCTTGCTGAGGCTCGAAGAACAGACGGTGCTGGCTGCTACCAGCGTGCTGCAGCAGCGGCAAGACAGAGCCGTGGTGGTTTTCCTCAGCTGGGCAGCTGAGCTCCAGCACAAGCGCTCTCTCCCTGCCCCTCCTCCAACGCCAAGGGGAGAAAAGAGGCTGGCAAGGGCTCAAGGGCTGCCAGAAGGACAGGGAGATCACTCCACAAGGAGCGTCACGGGCAAAGCAGGCTCAGCACAGCCTGTTCCAGTCCAGCCCGGGGCCTGCTCCTGCGGGGGCTCTCCACAGGCCGCGGCCTCCTCCAGGCCACAGCCACCTGCTCCACCGGGGGCTCCTCCACCCGCAGGGGGGCTGCAGCGTGGAGATCTGCTCCACGGGGGACCCATGGGCTGCAGGGGGACAGCCTGCTCCACCAGGGGCCTCTCCCTGCACAGGCCGCAGGGGAACTGCTGCTGGGAGCCTGGAGCACCTCCTGCCTCCTGCTGCACGGACCTTGGGGGCTGCACAGAGCTTTCTCACTCCTCCCTGAGCCAGACGCTGCTGGGCAGCAGCTTTTGTTCCCTTTCTTAGATGCAAGATCTTCTTAAATTCAGTCCAGCCAAGTAGGAAAAGTAAATGTGGACAGCTGTATCTTGGCAAAGAAGATAGTAGGGAGCAAGGAGGTTCAGCAGTCAAGATGGAAGGTGATGCCATGAGGCTTACAGGCTAGTAATGTTCTAGTGAAACCCAGCCTTCCTAAAGAAACCTGCCTGACTACTTGATGTGAATAACAGACTCTGTTCAGCTCTTTCCTAACATAGAAACGGTGCTGACTGCTTCTTCAGAGTAACAGAAGTTCGTGATACTACTGAAATAGTTGTGGTTCAGATGTAGATCTGATTTCTCCTAAGCACGCTGAATTCTCAGCTATTGATCCTCCAGAGGAGGCTTTGCAATTGAACACCTGGAGAATAGGTAAATTTCCCGCTGTTGTTCTCCTCTGTTCTTGTTTTGTTTTGTTTTGTTTTGTTTTCCTAGCAGCATAGGCTTAAGACTCTGAAGAAACAGGCTGCTTTTTTTCATTTCCAACATTTGCTGTTCCCTGAGCCCTGCCTTCTATTTTTGCAGTCATAGGATATGTGAATGTAAATTCGTGGAGAGAGGTAGAAAACTCTTTCAACTGGTGTTTTTTCGGCTATGTGGGGAGAACAAATAGAGTGGCTTTGAATATTCTGGCTCTTATTCAGAGCAGCATGTGGAGGGAGACAGATGCGTTTGCTTTTTTAGTGCAATGGCTTCAGAAGCAAGAGGGGAAAAAGCACTTTCTCTGGGAGTTGGAGAAGGTGTCCTAATCACCGGAGAGGTTTCTAAATGGCATATCTTTGCGAGGGTTCCTTTAGTCCGGAGGTTTTTGTTTGTTTGTTTGCCTTTGGAAGATTTTACTCGTAATATTCATGTCCTTCAGCAGAAGTGAGAAATGTGATTTTATTTTGTGCAGTATCGCGGACCCTCCGAAATCTCCTGGGAATGATGAATACCTCGCCCAGTACCAATGTGATGACGGTAGAGACAAGGAGAAAGCAAGAAGATCAAAAGAACGTGACCTCATTTCAAAAGAAACCGTTTTGTCCGGCAAAGAGTCTTGTGAGCCTGGTGAGAAATTGCGGCAAACTTCCTCTCTCGAGTCTGACACTGAATGTAGCTCTAAAAACCTTTCCTCCTCAGCTGTTACAGAGAGATGCCAAGATACAGAGGACAAGACTAAAACCACTGAGAAAGAGCATTACCAAAGCAAGAGGGAGCATGCTCCTAGTGAAGAGAAGGAGACTCAAAAAGCAGGTCCTTCCAGCAAGAGAAGGATAAAGTGGAATACAAAGAATACAAACTTGAGCTCCTGATTGGCTTCATGCTGAACTCTGTGCTGTTCTTGTCCTAATCTTGGTCTCTCCATAGATAATATGGTTTAAATCCAAATAGAATCGTGCGATGAGGAAGATCTCACTGCAACAAATTCAACATCTAAAATCAAAGTTGACATTTTCCGTGATTATCTTCCTGAGCAGAAGTGTGCGGTACTCCTTTTATATTAACGTAGAGATTATTTCAAACAGTCTTGAAGTGCTTGATGACTTAACAGTCTGCAGATTTATTATCAAATCAAAAAAAACCCGACTTGGTAGACTATTTTTTTCCCAGTTTTGAATGACCACTAGGAAGAAGGTTATTCCGGCATCAAGAAAGTCATGTGGAATGTAACAAAATGTACTGAACCAGTAAGTAAAACTTATATTTTTCTATTATTTCCATTGTTTCAACTCTTCAGATGCTTATGGATGGCATAGATAACAGAGGGGAGATCGTGGTAATCGGAGCTACCAACAGACTGGATTCTGTAGATCCTGCTTTACAAAGACCAGGACGCTTTGGCAGAGAGTTCTTCTTCAACTTGCCAAATAAAGAGGTGAGAACTTAAATTCAATGTTAGTGCTACCATGGCAAAGTCCAACTTTATAGGAAAAAAATAATTGACAACTTGAACAAACGAGTGATATGTGGAGACACTGCATTGTTCCATGGAGGGCAAATCTGGTACTGGATATATATGGTCAGGATGATACCACCAAGTAGTTAGTTCTATAATCAAACCTTTCATTCCCCAAGTTGTACCTGTTTGCTTAATTATTTAGTCCACTTGGGTGTTTTCATCATGAAGTTGTGTTTTTGGTCTCAATCCTTCGCTTATGAATGAATAGGGGATGTGTTTGCATTTGATTGTGCCCCGGATCAGTGGTAGTAGTTTGAGTCATAATTCTTTTCTTCTTTATAGTAATTGTAGCAATTGGAAGCATTGTGCCAGAAGTGCTTTCTGTGAATTTACTGACTGGAAAGCAAATGTGATGAAGTAATGAGACTGTCCCAATGAAAGCTTGCTAAGTTTTAGAGAAGTTCTTTGGACAGCAAAGAAATGTTTCTGGATAAATTTTTCATTACAGTATTTTCCTCTGGGTCCTTAGGTCTCGTAGTTTGGAAACTTGTTATTGAAGCTATAAATGCCTTTTCTTTCACTGTAGGTTCCTAGAAAAAGTTCAGTATAACAAATAAGAACTATTCAATTTCCTGGTTGACAATGCAGAGTGTATATTAAATAACTGTAAAATACTTGAAAGTTGAGCAAGTAAGAAAAGCGTATTAATAGATGAGGGGTTTTGAGGGAGGACTGTTTTGTTTTTTGTTGTTTGTTTGTTTGCCTTTTGGTTTGTTTGTTTCTTGTTGGTATTTTTAAGGAAAACTTGGGACAAGCTAAAATGCAATGATTTTGCTTCCAGGCTAGAAAAGAAATTGTCAAGATTCATACTCGTGACTGGACCCCTCAGCCACCGGACATGTTGCTTGATGAACTAGCTGAGAAATGCATTGGTAAGACTGAAACAGAAACGGATTCTTGCTTGTGACCAAGTTGTAAAGAACCTTAGCTTGTACCAGGCAGTACCCATGCTCTTGTGCCTTGCTGCACAAGTAGTCAACGAGGCAGCTGGCACGCCTTCATAGCAATCTGAGTGAGATGCTTTCATCTATTTACTCTTTGTTGTCGTTCCTCTTGTTGTCTAAGAACGTTAAATGGTTCTGGGGCATCTTCCTCAAGAGTATAGTTTTTGATGAGGAGTCTGCTTCAGCTGCATAAGCACAGGATATCAGGCAGTGAGCAACATGAAACTTCCCTGCAGAGCGGTAGCACTTTGAATTCCCTGTTAAGCTGTTTGGTTTTGGCATTACAAATTCTTTAAATGTTGCATGTTGTAAACCTGGGCCTTGACTGATGTAACGTTTGATTTTTGTTTGTTAGGAGACTGTGGTGCAGATATCAAATCTTTATGTACTGAAGCTGCGCTGTGCTCTCTACGCCGATGCTATCCTCAGATTTATGCAAGTAGGGAGAAGTTGCTACTAGACGTTAATTCTATTAAAATAAAAGCAAAGGACTTTTTCATGGCTATGAAGAAGGTTGTTCCAGCTTCAAACAGGATCGAGACTTCGCCCGTACAAGCACTCTCACCCATTTTCAAGCCACTTTTTCAAAGATCAGTAGAGAATATTTTACAAGTTGTGCAGAAGATCTTCCCGCATGCACAGCTTGCACTAAAGGAGGACTGACAGCAAGGTATAACCACAGCATCCACTTCTTTATAATTCTGCTAAAGCAAAAACTTGTGGTTTGTGCAATCAACTTAAACCTTTCAGACATAATGGTGGTAGAATTTTATTATTTGCATGTGCGTGTCTTGTTTTTGGGCAAGTCTGGAATATAACGCATAGGTTTTATTGTGGATTCGAAACTGGAAGCTCTGAATGATCAATACACAGTAAAGGACGATGCGTTCTCTACTGAAGCATGCTGCTTCTGACGGCAGCTAAGATAATTAGCATTTGTAGAGGTTGACTTGAGGTTTGAAGTATAAGGCACCTATTTTTCTTTAAAAAGTCAAAACTCAGATCTTTGGAGGGGAAGCATTTCTAGGTCAATGTTTCTAATTCCTTTCTGAAGAATGTCAGGACCAGGATACAAGTATACCTGGTCTAAGCTAAATATTGTTTTAGCTATCATCATTTTTAACCAGTCTCCTAATTTAAACGTTTGTGGATCGTACTATACACGTGCACGTGAGATCAATTAGCATTGATACTTACTAGATGAATGGAATTCTGTGGCCATCACATCCTTTATCCCTGTGCTTTCATTGTGGGAACCTCCTCCAGAAAGAAATGGTCTTGTTTGTTTCTTTTTTAGCTATTAAGCAACTGCAGAAAGTGTTTATAATCTCCTTTATTCTAAGGGGGAGAAAAAAATCACCAAGAGTAGCGTACCTTATATGTACACATCAGTGGGACTTAGTAGAGCTTTGTAGGGCCTTGTGCCATCTCCTTAGATCTGTGATGGGCTGAACTCTAGGAAATAGCTTTCAGTGTGTGCTCTCAAATGAAGAAAGGGTTTTGGCACTGATTTAGAAGCTGTATTAATGGAAGAGAAAGAGACAAAGGCTATTCAGGAAAGTTAACAAACCTCTTTTGCCTTTCAGAGCATTTCAATCGTATTTTACAAGATGATATGTTTGACAGTGATGACGATGCATGCTTGGTTTCTGGAGATGAATTAAAAGATGGAATGCCTGACGGACCAGAGAAAAAACGCCTCTGTTTCAGCAGGTAAAGAAAGATAGATCCCTGTTATGTTTAAATTCTCAGGTCTGCTGAGTCTTTGTAAACAGTTCCAGCTGTTAAAAGTGCGAGGGGTGGTAGACGAAGGGGCAACATCAAGTTTGTGTGTTGAAGGGGCGCTTGGTATTCACAAGAAGAAAGGGTGGAGGGACTAAAGTTGTAATGAAGTTGCTCTGAATGACCAAATTGAAAAGCCCAGGCTTCTCTTCGTAAGCCAAAGTGATCCGTAGACTACCAGAACACGTTGACTTAATCCATGGCATTCTTTGAAAGACTCAAGACCACATAAATGTGCTGTCTGTCCTTTTAGCTAAAAATACCCCAACTTTGTGGGTTTGTGTTGCCACCTTTTGCCCTTCTGTTTTCCAGGATTGTTAAACCAGTAGTGAATTATGTAGCAGAAAGAAAACTGAGAAATGGCTTGTTAAAACACCTTGAGAAAAATGTGAATGGTGTCTTTATTTGTTAAGCCACCAAGTTGTGTTAATCTTGTGATATTTTAGTATGGAAGTCATGCAAGCCCACAGTTGGAAAGTTAGATCATGTTGTCACAGCTGGATCAGTTATTTTTCTCTGTTTCTATTGCTGTGCTGTCCAGAAGATTTTCTGTGCTTTAGAGCAAGGCTAAGTCTCTAGCATCTTTGATTTAAGCCAGCAGAGGTACAGCCTGATTGTAGTGGGGAAACAAATGCTCCTCACCAATTTATTTCCTAGTAGTAAAGCAAGATTGCAGGGATATTAATTTGCAGTCTTGGTTTAGTTAAGAATAGGAAACACAAGGGAAGAAGATGAAACAAAGAGAAGAAGGTGAAACAATTGGAATGACTGAATAACTTAACTGGAAATCTTACATGTATTTAATGTACCGCTGCCATTTGGATTATTTGGGGAGGGAAAAGAAAGTCTATAGGAAAATTACTTGGAACATCTGTGTGTCTATTCAGCACCTCATTTATAAGCTTGTTTTCTTAACTCTTGTTCTAGGAGTGCTTTCTGCGAACCAACATCATGCCAGCCCCGTCTGCTAATAGTAGGAAAAGAAGGGTATGGCCAGGTTTCTTATGTGGCACCCGCGGTGTTGCACGCTTTGGAGAAGTTTCCCGTTCACACCCTGGACCTTTCTGTTCTGCTTACAAACGTTGCACCGCCAGAAGAAATCTGCGGACAGGTACCTTTTTTCTTTTTCTTCTCATCGGATTCACTGACTGTATGTAAAAGATCAATCGAGTTGCAAGTAAGGTGAGCAAAATTCATTGGTAATGGAGGTGGCCTTGTTTTAATGTGCTGGGATGTTTGCTTCTGTCTGAAAATCCCCTTTTCTTTTAGACAGCACCACAAACAATCTGGATGTTGTACATGTCGACATTTTCCATACCCAATTTTACAGTGAGGCTGTTGCTAGCAGCTCAGGAAGCTGGGCGGTGTTGCTAATAAACATCTCTTTGTGGAAAGAAATGCTTCTCATGTCACTGGGATCCAGAAAGTAGTTCTCATTGCCTCCTAAGACTGTGTGCTCCCAGTAGATGGCTCTGTATCAGACTGCATGTCGGCTACTTTTTGTAGGCTTCTTCTAAATTATATTAGTAAGGCAACCAAGGTTTGGGGCTTCTGTTTATTTTGTTTTCGCACGGACATACACAACTTGGGCTGTTGCAGTATGTGCAATAAAAGCATTAACATTCAGAAAACACTTCATTTGCACGGTGATGTGGTTTTAACTAGAAAAAATGAACAGATTTGGTGTTTTTACTTTTAGGCAGGAAATCCATTTTCTTGTTTGGCATCACTACCTTAAAATATTTTTACCTTTAGTGGAAATGTTTGAGAGCCATACAAGTAAGGACAGACATGTTACACGACTGAATACTGATGTGTCCCATAAGAGGGACTTTTCCTTTCCTTGAATGCGATGATTGTGGCTGTGGCCATATAGCTACGGTGTCTAGCCACTGCCTGAATATATCCTTCCCATCTTCTGACTAGAGTTGTCCGAATACTGATAATCTGAAGGGGTGCACAGAGAAATTCCTTATGTGAAAGGATGCTTGCCACTCTGTTCACGCAGTTTCATTTCATGGGGCAGTCAGATGGCTATGTAGCTATGTATTAAGAGGTTCTTGTACGTGTTTTAGTTTTCTTACGCAAGCTTTCCATTTCACTAGCTGATCCGAAATGCTCAGAAGACAGCACCAAGCACAATTTATGTCCCAGATATCCATTTATGGTGGGACAACGCTGGACCTGCCTTGAAACTTACTTTTCTAACTCTACTACGTAACATTCCAGCATTTTTGCCAGTTTTGCTGCTTGCTCCGTCTGATGTACGTCACTCAGATCTCCCAGAAGAGGTATTTGTCAATACTTTCCTTACTATTTCTTCAGTGTCTTGTAATTTATGAATGCTTTCAGCATCAAAATGCTGTGCTTTCTTAAATGCATGCTGTTATTACTCAGGCACCCTAACAAATCACTTAAAATTTGCTTAGAGAAAAAGAATACTGTGAAAGCATCTGCTTAAGTTTTTTTCTGAGTCAAGCAAGTGACTTTCACCCCTTTCTCACGCATGCAAATAATAAATTAATACAATAATTCTGGTGGCTACAAAGTGGTTCAGTCAAGAATATGAAGTGCTTGAAATGACAAGAGGATGTTTTTACTGAAGAGATTTCTTCTGACTGTCTGCCATTCCATGCTATGTTGGGTAAACTGCTAATAATGCAATTTAGTAGAGAATTGAAACACTTTGATTAAAAAATAAATAAATAAATCAGTTTCTTTCTTCATAGAGGCCAAAGCTTTCCAAGCTGGAAAGCTGAGTTCCAATTTCTGCTAAAGTAACTTTGGAATCGAATTCTAGTTGTAATCCTAAATAAACTGTAGTAAAAGTACGTGCAGAACTTCATTGACTTCTGAGAGTTTACATTAAGGGAAGGTGCCCAAAACAGGACCACGCTGTTCTCATTCTGATGATTTGGTCTCAGTCACTGGGGGAAGAGAACGGGTCTAACCTAGACGTGTTTATTATCAACTGCTTTGAAAGTGCTTGAGTTCCCACAGAAGTTTTTGTACAGGCTGTAAATTCCTTCTAAAATAAGTAGTGAAATTCCTCACCTACCTTTTATTACTAGAACTTGAAAATGGAGGAAGACGTAGAGGTACTAGCTACTTCAGACACCTTTTGGTAGAGAAATAAAAACTCAGCAAAAAGCCCTCACTTGTCTGCTGAAGCCTTTCTCTTCCCTCGATAGCCATAAAGGTTCTAAGTAAAGGCTGCAGCAAGGCAAGTAAATACAAAGGAGGCGCTGTTGGATGTGGTGAAAGCCATTACTTTACCAGTGTAGCGTACAATCCCTTCAGCGAGCTTTAATTCTACAGGTGATTCTTAAAGGTGATATTTGAATTTGCCGTGCCAGCCTGTGAAAATGTAGCGTTTTAAGGCCAGGATGATAACTTTTTTCAGTTTGTGTTCTTCAGGTTATTCTTAATTTGAAAAGGTACTCGTCTTTTTGGAATAGAAGATGAATTTTTGTGGCCTTAAATCTGAAATGTCTCTCCTCCTTCTGCTTTAGATGCAAAAATTATTTAATACGGAATTTGGAGAAGTGTGCAATATTGAGTTGCCTGGTAGGGCAGAGAGAGCAGCCTTTTTTTGAGGACCTAATTCTAAATGAAGTGGCTAAGCCTCCCGTAAAGAAAAGAGGTGAGGAGGATATGAGAAGTACATCTAAAACTTTCCTATCGAAGTTACTAGCTCTTTGGGCTTTGCTTTGGTGGTCATTTTCTGTCAGTAATTTGTCATATGCTTGTATCTGAGTACTGTAAATTGGCTAATTTTTCCTGATGAATTGAAGTTGATTGGACATTGGAAGTTGTGCCTGTAGCACCACCAGCTGAGCCTCAGAAGCCACAAGAGGAAGAAGTAGGGATGCTGGAGGAGGAAGAGGAGGATACCTTGCGTGACCTTAGAATTTTCTTGAGGGACGTTACTCACAGACTTGCCACTGACAGACGTTTCAGGGAATTTGCGAAGCCCGTTGACCCACAGAAGGTAAAGTAGTGCTGATCTGTGTGTGTCTGTAACTTCTCAGTGTTTGTACTTCTCAGCGTTTTGGGGAAGGTTCAACTTTGTTTTTAGGGCTGCACTGTTAGGATTTTGCAAGAAGCAGAGGCAGTGCTTTTACTTCTGCTGACTCTCAAATGTCTCTTATGGGATTATTCGCTGAAAGCCCTGGTTTCATTCTAAAAAGCCAGTCCAAATGCCAACACAGTTTGCTCGTGAAAAAGCTTTGATATGTAGGCGTGTCACAGCACTGAGAAGCACAGAGATCTTTCCTTATAATTACAAACAGTATTTACAGGAGTACTTGAGTGAAGTCTGAAGCCCTTTCTTGGACTGTCAGTTCCTGTGGGAACAGGAATAGGAGCAGCAGTTTGTAAAACTAAGTTTTGAGATCCTGTTCTCTGTTTCATCTGGAACTCCTCAATAGGAATCAACCATAAGTGCAGTGTGTTTTCTTTTTCCTCCAATTGGCTGCTTAGATGCCTTTTTCTCCTTAATTTATGAGATAAGCCTAAACTAGGGGCGTATATTTCAAAGACAGATGTAACTTGAATATACCTGCGGATCAGCAAAGTCCTCTTCTTGTGGGCATCCACTGGCTTTTCTTCCCCTTTTCTCCTAGGTTCTTGAGCTGTGAAAAATCTAGACAGATACATATGTCCTCATCTGAACTGGTCATTAGTCTCCTCTTCTGGTCTGAGGGAAGAAATGAGCACCTCAGGGCCCAGTTATCTCATTCTAAAGTAGATGCCTGCAATAGGTACTTCACAGGTGCAATTCATGCACCTTTTCCTCAATGTCAACAACAAAGAGAATGCCGGATGGCTTGCTCAGCTTTCACTGTTGTGATTTTCTGAAGCAAAGTGAAATGAATCTCCCACCCTCAGTGTTTCTTCTCTACCATGCATGTGCTTCTGACCTCCCTACTTCTTGTTGTCCTCTCGTGGCCGTGCTAATGAAAAATGAAAGAGCCCTTCCATTTTTGAGAAGCAAACTGGTTAATTTCAGCATCTTCTGATGCATCGCAAGTGTTCAGAGTTTTTAGGAAGTCGTTTATTTAAAGTCTTCAGAATAATTTTGGTAGACAGTGTGCAAGGTTAAGAAAACCTCTGAATGCTTGTATTTGATCTGCAGGTACCTGACTATGCCACAAGGATTAAAGAGCCGATGGATCTTTCAACAGTTCTGACTCAAATTGACTCGCGCCAGTACCTCGCTGCCGGAGACTAGCTGAAGGACATCGATCTAATGTGTAACAATGCCTTAGAGTACTACCCGGATCAAAGATCTACAGATGAGGATGTGCTTTTTAGCCCTAGTTTAAAAAATCTGTCGAACGTATAGATGGATAAATGCTGTGTGCGGACAATAGACTTCGGATGGATTAGATGATTTTGGACGTCCACAGAGAACATCTCTTACCACATTGTAAATATGTTATCATTTTGCTACTTGGGCATGGAATTGTGATATAAGTGTTCCCAAGGAACTTGTGCTTTTGTTTTAATTAACTTCGATGTTGTTATGCTGAAAATATTCACTGAGAGAACCTTTCAGAACCAACCTATGAAGAAAGCAATTTTCTTCTGTGATCAAAACAGTTTCATTGGTTGGTAGACAACATTCAGGTAAAGTGTTTAAAATTTCAGATCGTCACAGCGCCTATGTTTTGGAAAGCATTGCATATTCAATGGTGAGGAACGAAATGGATACAGAGTTTAGATGACTTTGTGAACAAATTAAAGAATCTCGTGAGAAAAGAGGTACGTGCTTTAACGCTAAGGATTTGAAGACTTGTCTCTGCATTTGTAACTGAAAATGCACGACGAAGATCTTTGGTATCTATTCTTTCTTGCAAGGTCGCACCTCTGCAGCGTGTGCTCCATGCGACAACTCCAAGTCACCACAGCAGAACCCTGCTACTGAAGACGAGAAACCAGATGAAGAGAGTAATGAAAATGAGGAGATGCCAGCGGCACCTGTAGATGCCAGTACACCCATTTCTAATGGCAAGTTGCATTTTATTCAGCTGCTCTTGTTGTTCATACCTTCTCTGTTCTTGAGGCGCAACAGGTGTCTCTGATGCCTGTCTCTTTATGGCAGAGGTATTTTGTTTTCAAATTGACTTCCAAATGGGAGAGAGAAATCCAGAGGTCATTCATTCAATATAGTGATGAATTAAAGTTCGAAGAAAGTTGGTTCATTTGATGTACTCTTACTGGAACTTCATTTTGTAAACAGAACGACCCCCCACTCAAGGATATGACAGCTTCCCTCCCGTACTAAAAATGATAGTGCTCACCCTTGTAGGAGCAGCAATGTGAAGAAGGTCAAGGGCAGTAAGAAGGGTTCGAAGCTTTGATATAACAAGCCTTTCACTTTTTTTGACAGAGCTCCTAATAAGCATCTTTAGCAAGGTCTGGAGATGGGAGAAAAACTCAAACTAGATTTTAATTCTAGGATGTATAATGTCAAGCTTGACTGTTCCTCTGAACAGTCAATTGAATTTAATTTTTTTTAATTTAAATTAATTAGTTTATTTTTTTAATTTAAATTCAATTGAATTTAAAGTTTTGAATTTAAATTCCAATTGAATTTATTGAAAAAAATTCCAATTGAATTTAAAGGTTTTTTTGTTGTTGTTGTTTTTCACGAAACACTAAGTTTATGTGAAAGGTTTTGCTGCAATATCTTTTTGCCAAGGATATTAAGCTTAAGTTATCCACAAGAAAACGGTGGGGAGAGGGAAGCTTTAGTTTTGAAAGCTTTTTTTTTTTTTTTTTTTTTTTTTTCTCTACCGGTTTTTCTTGAGCACAGCAGCATTTCAGTGTCTGCCTGCCATTAGTTGCCCCACTACCAAGTCAGGAGGGTCAATTAAACTTGCGTGAGGCAGAATTTGTTTATCTGAATCTACGTGGTTCACATAAATATATTCTTGTTTCCTTCTTTCCCTAGGATTATTCTTCTCCCAGTAATGAATGTTTCAACGGACACCGTTGAAGATCAATGAGCAAAAGCATCCTGCGGTGTTCAGTCTCCAGCTTTGAAGAAAGTATGGCGATACTGAGGGGAAATGTCAAGAGAAGATGCTTTTCAAGGTACTGTATTTCTATATGTTCAATCTCTGTTCGATTTGTAGATTGAAAAGCAAGAGAGAAAGCATGTGCAGTGAGTTGTGGCCTGATAAACCTCCGGCTAAAATCAGCAGAGGCCTATGAGCATGCTGATGGCGTACCAGTACCTTAAAACTAGCATCCCTCTTCTCAGTGAAAGTCTTCTGCTTTTCTAAAAAAACCTGTTTTTTTCCCCAACCCCTTTGAGGTGGTGTTGTGGTTTAACCCAGCCGGCAGCTAAACACCACACAGCCCTTCTGCAACCCTCCCACCTCCCTCTCTGGGATGGGGGAGAGAAACGGGACAGTGAAGCCCGCGAGTTGAGATAAAGACAGTTTATTATGACAGGAAAATAATAATGATGATGATGATGATGATAGTACTGCTACTAGTAATGTGTACAAAACAAGTGATGTACAATGCAGTTGCTCACTACCCGCTGACCAGTGCCCAGCGTAACCCCTAGCAGCCCGGCTGCCCCGCCCTATCCATGGTGCAGCGTGTT
This sequence comes from Aythya ferina, assembly GCF_964211825.1. NCBI lineage: Eukaryota > Metazoa > Chordata > Aves > Anseriformes > Anatidae > Aythya > Aythya ferina. Next base: position 223,350 of record NW_028181429.1, read on the forward strand.
GCCATAAGGCATAGAATTCTTTGGCCAGTTGGGGTCGGCCATCCTGAGTCTGTCCCCTCGCAGCTGTTGCTGTGCGCCGATTCTGATCGCCAGTAGGACAGTGAGACACCGAAAGGTCCTTGGCTTGTTGTAAGTACTGCTCTGCAGCAATTGAAACATCGGGGTGGTATCAGCACTCTTCTAAACATCCTTTCACACATTCTAAGCCAAAACATAGCAACCTACCCGCTACTAGGAGGAGAACTAACGCTGTCCTAACTGAAACCCGGACATGTATCTTTTCCACTTGGGTGCTATTGCTCCTAATTTTGAGAATTCAACATGAGCAAGCTAGGAAATGTGGGTACATACAGAACCGCGTGTATATGGCATGCAACAGACTTGGGATGTGGATCCTGCGTGAGGCCTACAGGCTTCTCTTTGTATACCATGGAGCACTGGCTTGTAAACATGGTGAAATTTCCCATCCTTGATGGGTCTAATACAACAAGTCTTTTCTCCCTTCTCTGCCCTGTCCTCTTTCTTAATGTAGGCAGTTGAGAAAGCCAAAATTGGAACGAAAAAAAGAATATAGCACAGGTAAGTGGCTGTAAGTCCCCGGGCTACCTATTTGCGCAGGTTACTGAAGAGGATGGCACTTGGTCACTCCATGGCTTTCATTTGGCCCCAAAGCCTTCTGTAGTCAGCTGAATTCACTCCTCAGTGACTTTTCTGTGAAGAGAGGTAGGTGCAAATAGGAGATTTTATGAATTCCTTGGGGAGGGAGCAGTGTGAATTGCAGCTTGGTAGGCACAAAGCAAACTGTTCTAATTGTGCAAAGTAAATCGATACTTGATAAGTTCAAACTCAGTTTTATAGCTGGCAAGCACAAAAGTAAACCTTAGCTGTGATCCTAGCAGCACAGTGGTGTAGCTCTTCCCTTCCCCTTGTCCTCTTAGCTCTTTTAATGACAGTGCAAGCAACCAACCTGTGCCAAAGGGTGCTGTATGGCAAACAATGGGCAGGCTTTTTTCTAAAAAGCACGAGTTTGAGTTATGTGGTGTTTGGGTGTTTCTCTTGAAACGGTTCTTCCCTCCTTGAGCTGTTAGATCCTAATGCAGGAAATGGAAGTGCTGCATGCATAAACAGAGTAATCAAACATACACCTCTTAGGAAGAGGCTTGCAATGTCCTAGTGTTTGTTTTGAGCACTGTTAGATACAGTTTGACATGAATGGAGTGAAAACACCTTAGAGAAAGGTGTTGATTGTTCTCACTTTTCCAAGACAGAAATAACTGGAGTAGATTTCCCTCCTGCATGGAACAAAAGTTGCACATTTGTTTTTGTCTGGCTAGCTTTCAGTCTCTTTAAAAATTTCCCTACAGGTCCCAGTTTTAAGTAGACAGTTTAAACGTGCAGAGCGATAAAGAAGTGGAATGCAGTGGTTGTGACACCAACTTCTGATCTGAAATGTAAAGAAAACTCAATCCACTTCAGGGTGCCTTTTTTGTTTGTCTGTTTCCATTTTACAAGAGCAACGGTGAAATAAGGAGAATCCCATCTTCACTGTTTCAAAAGACTTTGTTTCTGCGTTTCAGTCACCAGAACATTGAGGAGTAGAGCTGGTGCAAAAACTGTGAGACGAGTCCACGGAGAAAACAGGGACTTGGAGCTGCGCCGCAGCTGTAGAGTCGGACACAGTCGGTACTCGACTACTAACTCGTCCATTCTATTTGACAAACTTATGACAAAGTAAGTCATCTTTTCTTGCAGACCTCTTAGAATGATCTTTCTTCGCAAGCCTTTGCACTATGGCATGATGTTGGCCTCGACTTGCTCTTTATTTTGACAGCAAAGAGGTATGGCTGCTCCTGGCATTTCCTTCCTGTTTACAGGGAGACACCGTTACCTGGCTAGATAAACAGATTTTCTTGAAGGTGCTATTTCAGCATATAAGAATTGATTTAAAAAACAACAACAACCACAAAAGTGCTTCATGGCTTACTAGTTTTGTAATCTCACATTTCTCCAGGAATACTTGATTTGCTGCATTTCACCATTACACTCGTCAGCGCCGCTGATTCTGGTTTATCACTATTTGCATTGCAAATCTCCTTGTCCAAAGCTTAAACTGATGTATGCACTGCTTGAAAACAAAACCTGAAGTTGCAGAGCAGAAGACTCAAGTCATTATGTTAGCAGCTGTGTAACCATACTGCTTTCCAAGCATAAGATGTCCAGCTTATTTTGTTTCTATGAAGAGTTTAAATGGCTCCCGTTAAGCAAAGATGTCCCCACACTGATACTTACTATTAAGCAAGGATTCCACCTCCTTTGGCTGAGGTCTGCTCCCTTACTCACATTGGAACATTCATCCAAGTAGCCTGCAATTCCACACTGTCGGGGGAAAGTCCATAGAATAGAAAAGGTTCCTCCAGTCTCTTCCTCAGCCTTTTTTTGAAGCATGCAATAAAGCAAAACATTCACAGGCTGCCCTTCCATGCAAAACAAGGCAAATTAGTAAGACAGGAGCCACAAAACTGATTGTCCTTTAAAGTTAAAATGAGATTTGAAATAGATCGAGTTAGCAAGTGTTGTAAGTCTGTAGCTAAGTCTGGTTTTGCCAATGCAGCACAATTCCCTATCACATCGCCAGAGCTGCTTCTGTAGCTCCAAGAAGCAAAACTGCTTTGACAAAATACTGTGTCATCAAAGCATTCGTTGGCTCAGTAGGCACGGCTCAGGTTCAACAAGTTTGTGAAAAAATGAGTACTAACAGAAGCAGCAGGGTCCAAAGAAACACTTTATGTCCCCACTGCGAAATGAGGGGCTTTACCTTGAGTGTTATGCACACTGTCAATAGAAAAGCACTGTAACAGAATCTGCCACGGCAGTTTGCATGTTACTGAAAGACCATCAGAGTGGGACTGCAGCAAGATCATTGCGAAGTTACAAAAAAACCATGTGGGGGTGGGAGTTTAGTTGCGTTCGATAACACAATCTTAGATAAAGATTTTGGTCTTAACGTAAAAGTAAGGATGTCTACTGATCTCTTCAACTCCAACAACTGAAGCCCAAGTCTGAAAAATTGCCTTTAAGAATGCAAAGAAAATATTTAACTCTTCTGTATGTTCATACTTTGCTATCAAGCAAAGGAATGAATGCTGATGCCTTAACTATGTAGGGCTGTAGCTTTAAAAACGTTAAATGTACGTGAAATTATTTGGGGGTGTTTTCACATGCAAAGCCTAATGCAGTGCATGCAAGCCCTGTCATCTTCTTCCTCTAGTAGTGTCGTGTTAAGGGGTGTAGCCGATTGACCATCATGGGTCCCGTCGGATTCAGGGTGCTGAACTATCACGGTCACGGATTCACCAACAACGCAGTACGGCCTCGCTCTAGTCGCATTCAAGGAGAACTCTCACAGCTAGGAAGAATGCAATTAAGTGCAATTTCTTACGGCGACAGGTACACAGGTTCTTTGGATTGTCAGTGATAAATTCACTGTCTGCAAAAGCAAGCTAGCATGCATGAAATGCACAGGTACACAGCCTAGGTATTAAGACATTAAAAAGCATCAAAACTCTAGAGATTTCTAAGATTCCACAGAGACGCCTGGTATAAGCAAGCGTTCAGATCTTACCCCACGGCGTCCCAATGGAGTGGGGGTGGGGGAGTGAGAGGCTCAGCCTGTCGAGTGATGTCAGAAGGAATCCTTCCTGATAGTATCTTCCCTAACATCCCCTTTCTCTTAAAGCAATTGATATTATTTTCTATCTTTAAGGTGGAGCTTGAGTGACTCTAGTCATGCATATCTTGGTTGTGCTTGGTAGAAATGATCTCACTTGCGTTTAAAGGTACAGGCTCTGAGAAATTCCGAGGGCGTGCTCAGTGAGGGGTGGTTGCACCTTGGAGGCGGGTAGCTTTTGGGATGGAGGTGTGCTTATGATGCCTAGTCGCTTAAGGCAATTACTCCACAAGTAGTAACTTAGTGTTGATTTAACTTCAGCATATCTAAAACATAAGAAGGATGTTAGTATGGAAGAAGCCGATGAAACCAGTCCTTAAATCTTACTACTTATTGTGCGTGAGCAGACTGGCGTGAGTTTTAGCTATACTGGCAAATATCAAACCACACCTGTGTCGTCCCAAAGCTGGGAAAAAAAAAAAAAAAAACAAAACCAAGGAAATGTTGAAGCAAATAGGGAGGCCTGTAGCTTGTGCAGTCTTTTAGCTGAGAAAATAAAGAAGGAGAGAGACAGGTAGCCTTGAGCTAGCAGAAGCAAGGAAGAGAAGGGCTAAAAGGGAAAAAAACAGGAAGGAGAACACCAGCTCCAGACTGACCTCTAGTAACCTTTTTCTCATTAAGGGTCATTAGCACATTAAAAATCACACCTGTCAAAATGCTAATCTATGCTAATGTGGGATTCGGTGTGTGTCCCCCCTCTCCTGTTCCCCCTCCCCCCCGGTATTCCTCTGTAATGCACAAGCTCAGTGGAGATAAGTTAGGTGAGCTGTAATAACCAATCCAAAGGAGCCAAAGAGAGAGTTTTCACAAGTTTCCTGTGTATAAATGACAGTGATTCGAGTCAGAGGTGTGCTTGCTTTGCGAAAGATGGCCAAGTACCTGACTCTGCAGAGTTCTGTAAGTAATTATATAATTAAAAGACCTTCGTGTGCATTCCGACTCTGGGTGCTTATTGGCGCGGTGCACTCTGCACGAACCTGCAGACAACATCTGTACTCAGTGTCATGCCTACAGACAACCCTTTACTGTTGGGACCTGCATATTTTTCTGTGCATTCAACACAACCCCTTTGGCACAACTAGTTAACCACGTAGCTGCCAGTCCACCACTCAGTTGCACTTGTGAAGAGGAAAAGCTATTTCCGTCTACTGTAGGAGCACATCCTCTAAATGCAAGCTTCACTCAGCTGGTCATTTACTGCAGGACAAGATTTGAAAAGTGTTGTTGAGTTCTGGGTTTCCTGCTTACAGGAAAAATTAAGTGCTAGATCGCCCTCTACTCCGCTTTGTCTGCTGCATTTAATGGAGATTAAACTGATTTCGTTTGCTCCTCCGTTTATGGACAATGAGCTGAAGGAACAGGTACAGCACATTAGCCTGGAATGCCTTCCCTCCCAACCAAAGTAAACTGGAGCTGTAACTAACACAAGCAGAAGCAAGGCTTCCGTGTTTTCAGCTGAATAAAGTTCCAACAAAATCATCCTCTGGGATTTGAAGCTTACTTCACATGACATGCCAACGACTCTTTTCCCTCCATTGTAAAGCGGATCCCTGCTGTTAGTTGCTCTAGAAGCAAAGGAATCATCGGTTTGGTTACCAAATAGCCGCTTCTGCAAACGAGAAGTGTTGTGCTCTCTCTTCCCTTTGAATGACTCCACACTTCTCATCAGCTACTGGATTGCTGACCTAGAATCAGAGAACATCCCAAGGTGGAAAGGACTCCCAATAATCACCAAGTCCAACTGGTGGCTCCACACAGGACCACCCCAAAGTGAGACCCGATGTCTGAGAGCATTGTTCAACACTTGTTGACCTCCGTCAGGCTCGGTGCCATGAGCAGTGCCCTGGGCAGCTGTCTCAGTAGCCAGCCACCCCCTCAGCGCAGCACCTGAGGTGCACGGGGCTCGGCGGGGCGGCCCGGGAGGGGAGGACGGCGGGGCGAAGTGGCAGCTCCCTCAGAGCCGTCTCCCCGCCGCCTCGGCCGCATGTCGTGGCTTTTTCGTGTCGGGGCTTTTTCATGTCGTGCCCTCGGTCTCTCGCCGTGGGTGAGATGCTGCTCCCCAGCGCGGACCCCTTGCGCGCGGGGCCTGCCCGCGGCGGCGGCGGGAGGGAAACCCCAACCCCAAAGCCCTCCCGGCAGGGAGAGCTCGGGGTGAGGGCCGATCCAGCACCGACAGTAAACACACGCCGGAGGAAACGCTCTGGTTTTAGCCATGAGCAGCGCGGCCAGGTTCACAAGGCGTCACGCTGGAGCTCCGAGTTCGGCGGCGTTCCGAGGCCGTTGTGGCGGTTGTGGAGACGGCCCCGGCTGAGGTGGCTGCTGCTGTCGCTGCTGTCCCCTCTGTCCCTGCTGTTGCCGCTGTTGCCGCTGTTCCTGGACCTTGGAGACCCCCGGCGGCTCCCTGTGCCAGGCCCTGTGGCCCCGGGGAGCTGCCCGCCGCCTCGTCGGCCAGCCCGGCAGCAATCCTGCCAGCACAGAATAGCCCACTGCGTTTCAGGGTAAAGTGACGATTAATTTCTATTTCCTGGCCTGGGTGCTGCTTTCTTCTTTAAGGAAGCTTCAAGGTTAAAGGTTCAACTCAGTTATGTCAGGGTTCAACTCCGTTTCGTGAAGGGGCTCTTGTACGAAAGCTTAAGCTGGGATTGACTCTCTGCTAAGCGGAGGCCAAACGTGGACCTACTGAGAAGCAGGTCCTAAGTGATAACATTTTCTAAAGAGACTGCTAAACACATCTGAAGAGTGCTGCTGCAGAACTCTGAATGGGGGGATAGCAACTGTCTTAACTGATCTGGAATCTTGAATTTACTTTTCAATGGACAAGAGGTGTGTCTCTCAAGGCAAACAAAGAGAGGAGTAACACCCTCTCTTGTCACTCATGTCAACATAAATTTATGCTCAGAGCGTAGGTGTAGGAACAGCATCGGTATGTATATGGAACATCGGGAGAGGAAGCTCTATCGGTATTTACAGTTTTTCTACTACCTTGCCAGAGAGACGTCATCTCCAAATGAGAAATGGATGTATTTTGAAACAGTGGTGGTGGATTGGATTTGTTCTTTCTAGTGTTAATATTTGCTCTTGAATCGTACTTAATACCTGGTAACACCTCAATCAGTTGTCAAAAATAAACTTAAAAATGTGTAAGGCTTATCTCATTGGTCAGTATAAAGATCAAGGTCTTCCCTTCCCTTCCCTTCCCTTCCCTTCCCTTCCCTTCCCTTCCCTTCCCTTCCCTTCCCTTCCCTTCCCTTCCCTTCCCTTCCCTTCCCTTCCCTTCCCTTCCCTTCCCTTCCCTTCCCTTCCCTTCCCTTCCCTTCCCTTCCCTTCCCTTCCCTTCCCTTCCCTTCCCTTCCCTTCCCTTCCCTTCCCTTTTCATTTTCCCCAGTATTGTTTTTCTGTTCTCCTTCTCACTGCAGTCTTGATTTTGTTTCTTGTCCCTTAAGTATGTTTCCAATGTGTTGCTGAAACATTTTCCCTTTCAATCCTAAAAAAGGAGCTGCCACTGGTGAAGATCGGAGCTTATCCCTGAGCCCAGGAGCTGTCACCTTAGTCTTCCAATCGGACAAGGACGACTTCATTTCTCATGTAAATGCATTTGTCAGGTTTGCGTATTGTTTTTTCAGGAATGGAAAGTGTGTATAGAATGGATTTAAAATCAATTTTAAATGTAAAACGTCAAGGCAAAAAAGTTCTAATTACAACCTCTGCACACAATTTGCCAGCTGTGGGACTAGGAGTTTTCTTATTTACTGTGTTTTGTTTAACGTGTCTGAAGTTTAATGGACAGCAATCAAGGCGTGCTAGAAATCTGAAAGCACTTTATGCTTTGTTCTCTCCGTCATTTTGGTATAACAAACTAGCTTATGTTTTAAACCCTCCATGAGGTTAGTGGTTTCCCTAAAGGTAACAAGTCCCTGTGTGCTACAGTAAGACAGTAACAAAACATGAAGTATAGAAGTTCATCCTGTCATTATTCAGCTTCTGCCTATGGACACACAACTACGCTTATTTAAAGCGGTATCACCTTGAAACCTAATCAGCATTTTAAAAAGGACTTTGTAGCAGTTATTGGCTTTTGTCCTGGAGGGCTGAGGTTTGTTTTGTTTTGTTTTACATTCAGCATTTCCGTTTCTAGCTTACATTCCCCTGTTATTTTGCATGAGGAAAGCGTGCAACTTTAGAAAGGAGAACGGAAAGAGCTGCTTTTTAGTCTAACTTTTCAGTTTGTCGTAGGAGTTTTAAATGTGGTAGGAGTAAAACACCAGAAGTACTGCTGCCAAAGTTATATTCAAACTCGTCTTTCTTGGAGAAGCAGAAGAAGCCCAGGGAGAAATGAATTTGCAAACATGCTCTTCATGCTCTCCTTTCCCAAGATTTCTCTGAGATATAGCCCATCCTCTGTGGGTTTTGAGGTATATGGTTCCCAGGAGTGAAAAGGAGGGCCAAACATCTCTCCTCTTGGATCTCAGCATGCCAGGGCTTTGGTGTACTGCCACTTACAGCTCCGCTTTTTCACCTGGAAAAAGCGACCGCATGATGTAGACTGAGGAGCCCTCACAAATTAACTTGCCGTCACCAAGTGACGCCCAGAAAAGGTGTATTTAAAAGCTAGGCTCATTATAGAATCACAACAAACCCCTCATGACTGGTGCAGTAGACAGTGAGGTAGAGGGCGAGCCCTGGAAAGACAGAAGAAAAGTAGCAGTGAGTTCTGGGTACCTTTGTGCAGACGAAACAGAAAAACGCAGGCAGTGAAGTAATAGTGTTCCGTTACTAATGCCAGCAATAGATAATTGCAACAATTATCTATTAGATCATAGGTACTAATTAACAGATAATTGCGCAACTCCGGAAATCAATAAATAACTGATTCCCCTCAGAGAATGTCTTCTACATTTTTATATTAAAAAGACTCCAGAGTTGTAATGGATTAAAATCCTACGGAAGGGAAAGAAATGGCATCAGCCACTAGTTCTGCAGAAGCGAAAAGTAATACTGATAGAGTTTAGATGGAAATTTTCACTTTGTGTGTTTAGTTTGGGGATTCTTTTTAAATCATTCATACCAGCGATTTAGTTCTTAAGGCTGTTTCTTTGAGATTAAGTGACAGGACTTCTGTTACTCTTTTCTTCTTGGAATGCTTCTTGATAGTCTTACGTCAGCCAGAACTTCTGTCTCTGTTGCAGATGTGAACAATGACCGTAGCTAAGAAGCCCAAATCTTCAAAGCCTAAAAAGCCCTCTTCAAGGCGGTCTGGCAAATCCAAGAAACCAAGTCCTAAAATACTGATGTCACGCACCGCCAACTGGGGCCAGATAGTGCCTGCAGAAGATTCAAGCCAAGTCTCTGTGGCCCAAGGACGTGGAGGTGCTATTTACTGTAGATCATCTGAAAAATCTAAGGCTTTTGCCCCAAGAGATCTAAGTAAGTGTGCGTTTTATCCTGCCTCCATTGTCTTCAAAGCAAAAGTAGAAAATGCAGTTCTTACTTGTTGCACTGATAGAGAAGGGGACTACTGTGAACAAAGACTTGAAAAGCGAATCCCCTAAGGCAACTGAAGTGACTGATGTTACAGAAATTAATTTTGATATATTTACAGTCAACAGAGAAATACGGGGAGCTTTTTGTAATGCACAGATTCCTCCATGTCTTTTCTGTTTTGCAAAGAAAAGTGTTTGATTGTTGCTATTCACAGCTTCCATTTTTCACAGGTTTTTTGAAGGATAACATTGCTCAGGAAAAGATCTGGTATCTGTAGGGGTACCGTCATTCCTAGTTCCTAGTTTTTACGTTTTTACCGTATAATTTCAAGTCTAAGTTTGTGGTTTAAGTTATAATAAGGAAAAAAACAGTAGTTGAGTTAATCAGGTTAAAGATTATAGATGGAGAGGAACTTGGCATTAGGTGCTACAAACAGAATGGCAGTTAGCCTTGCCTTAGAAAAATTAAAATGGTTGACTAAAGTTGTTGTTTTTTTTTTTTTTTCCCAAAACATTGTGTTGACCAGCCAATTTGAATTTGGTGGTATTAAAGCTGTCTGCAATAGGTTTTTCTTGTTTGGATTGTAGCTAGCTCCTCTAGGTGCTCCTGCAGAATAGTATTTTTTTAAATACCTTTCTTAGAAACAAACAAACAAGATCTCTTTTTAAATTTAACTTTCTTGCAGTCGTTAATGATGGAATTGCTCCGCCACAGAGCATTCTTTTTCCACCTGAGAAGATTTGTATGGATTGGCGAGAAACACAAAGTGTTGGAGTTGGCCTGTACAATCTTGGCAACACATGTTTTCTTAATGCTACTCTACAGTGTTTGACCTACACACCCCCACTTGCCAATTACATGCTTTCTCTTGAGCACAGCCAGTCATGTGAGTACTTTCTAACAGTATTTTGAATCTGTTGGATAGCTCTGAAGGTGAAAGAACAGCAGTGATTCTGTGAGATAAGCTTATTTGCCTGATTTTACCTGTAGCAGCTGGCTTTGAGCACTGTATTAGCAGTGGGCTCCGAATAGCATATGGAGTGCAATTAATGCACCATGTTTTATTTATTTAGTTATTTGTTTGTTTGTTTGTTTGTTTGTTTATTAAAGGATCATTTATTGCTTCATGGGAATAATGAAGTGCATTGGACAGTAATGCATTTGGTAGTAATTTTAGAGAGTAATACATTTTGCAGCCTGTGGAGTTCACATTCCTGTCAGCCTTTACAACTGCGACTTTGCAGTAGTCTTTTAGATTTCTCATCACAAAATGCATTTGAATACAGGCTTAGTGGATATTTTTCTTCTGTCAAGTTGTGTGAAATGAAATGTTACAAGACTGTTGGGACATTGGCATCTTGGGAGAATAGAATGTAGCAAGGAGAGTGGATATGGTATCTATAGCTTAAATTGTACTCAGATGTTCGTAGGTATGGATATTTTGCTGGACTGGGATGCTTTGTTCTTTCACTCTTCAGGTCGTGAACAAGATTTTTGCATGATGTGCACGATGGAGACTCACATTAACCAGGCCCTGCGTTGCACTGTTGATGCCATCGAGCCTACGCATGTTATCAGTAATCTCAGTCGTAAGTGGCTTCAGATGTGTTTCTTTTCGATAGCTTGTAATCTTCAAATAATTATTTGATGTGTCTAAGTGGTTTTAACACTCCAATGAAGAGAGATTTTAGAAATACAAGAATGATTTCATTTTTAAATGAGGTCAATACTATCATCTTCTTATTTAGGAATAGGACAACATTTCCGTTTTGGCAGTCAAGAAGACGCACACGAGTTCTTGCGCTATACTGTTGATGCTATGCAGGAAGCGTGCTTGAACGGAAGCACCGAGTAAGCATAAACAAGTTCACTTTCATACATTCTCTAGCACCTTCTAGTCCTTTATTTACTCTCAAAAATGATCTCTAGCACCTTTTAGTGCCTTATTTACTATCAGCAACGCAAGTCTACATCATCCTTGGTTTTCATCAAACTCTTTGAAGAGTTAATTCTGTGCCTTAAATCTTCTGAGGTCTGATTATAATTTATTTCCAGATTGGACAGATCTTCTCAAGCTACCACCATCATTCATCAAATATTTGGAGGATTTCTAAGATCGAGAGGTACTTGAAAAAATATTCCTGTCCTTAGAACTGATCTGTGTCTTTTGTCAGTAGTAAAGCAGTCTGTAGTTTGTCTAAAGTAGTATCTGTCAACAACTTGAATTTGGACAGTTAGTCTCCTTCACATAATGTTAAGCATTTATATTTTGCTTCCAGTGAAGTGCTTGAATTGCAAAGCAGTTTCGGATACGTATGAGGCATTTCTTGATATCACTTTGGATATAAAGGTAAGATGTTTTCTAAATATAATTCATGATGTTTAAGTACATGCATAACTTTCTAAATTAAACTTGTTTAACTTAAAAAACCAAACCACATATAATGTTAAAACGTAAGAGCTTGGTGGTGCTAAGGAAGTGGATTGGACTTTGTCCTTCCGTGGAACCCATGTAAATAGTCTCCACATTTGCATTGGGTTTAAGGGGAAAGAATTCTCTTTCTGCAAAAATTATAATGCTGTCCTACTTCTTTGTTGTTCTACCTCAATATACATCTAATTGTTAGACTGATGAATTTGTCCCCAGTATTGATGACAAAGCACACTATAGATGCTGTCTAGGCAACTGGGAAAGTATTTGTTCCAAAGTCAAATGCCTTCCAGGTGAGGTCAATGCTGAGCATGCTCTTTCTGCCTCCTTCTTCACAGTGCTCCTAGTAGATCGCTTGAGTATGTTAGTAAGATTCTCTTATAAACTACTAGTATGTCTCTGGAATTTTGAATTACGGTGACTTTGCGCTCTTCTTTCTCGCTGCTCTAGGCGGTTTCGTCTGTTAGCAGAGCTCTGGAACTCTTTGTGAAACCTGAAGAGCTGGATGGAGAGAATTGCTATAAATGTAGCGAGTAAGATTTTGACGAATTAGGTCTTAATCCTAGATGTCAGTTTTCTATGTTGCATGACTCTGTTGGACTACCTCTAAACTTTGGATCTACTTACAAGTTTTGTGGAAGTTTATAAAAGACTTGGATTTTTGTTTCCTTGGAGGGGGGAAGTCTTGTTCATAGGCATTCCCTATGGGTTTGCAATTCTCTGGCTTGTATTTTGCCATCAGAATTCAAAAAGAGCTACTTTTGTTCTTTCTATTTATTAGCTCTCGACAGTACTTTTCTTGATGTAAACTGCCCAGTTTCCGTTGTTCTCTGGGCTAGTGGCTAATTTTCACTGCTTACACCGTAGGTCCTACCTTGGAGCGGGCAATGTGTCAAACTGAACTATTTTGTTTCAAAGGATGGCAGATGGGTTCAGTGTCTTTCCAGACAAGCTCAGTACATGAAGACTTCCTACTGTTAAATGTCTCCCTCCTGTAGAATGACCATGTGCTTCTGTTGTATTTTTGATGTTGATAGTCGACCTATGTTGGAGATTATTTGCAATTTCTAGCCCTGGGGACCAAGGCTCTCTCGTTCCGCTTTCAGTATTTGTATTTCCCTTGAAAGCTGAAAGAATGTATCCAGGATTGGAGTTCAAATAGCCACTTTTGTAGACCAAGAAATGGTACCTTGCCATCCAACCTGGTCATACCCTTTTGTGAGAGATTCCTGTTCCCGCTATGCTCTGAGTTGTTGGGAAAATTGACCTTCTTCTGTGTATTAACAAACCTGACACGCAGTGCATGGGTTTATGAAAAGAAAGAAGACCAACCTATTATGCAAGTAAATATCATTCAAATAGCATAGGCATGCGTGAGACATTAAAAGGAGTTTGTTTTGAGGGCGAAAAAAGAAGATGCCTTCAAACACTTATCTCTGCTTGTTTTTAAGGTGTAAAAAGATGGTTCCTGCATCCAAGAGATTTACCATACACCGTTCTTCCAAGGTTCTCACAATATCACTGAAAAGATTTGCAGATTTCACAGGTGGAAAGATCAACAAGGTATATTTACCACTGTAATGCAACTATATCATTGCGTAATGGGACATCCCCCAAAGTTGAAAGTTGTTAATATTTTCAGACAATAATTGTAGACTAACGACTATGGCTTATTCTTTCTCTTAATATCAATAAAGTTCCCGCTTGACAAGAAGCATATGCTTTCCTCTGAGAAGGCTGATTCATCAGGAAACAGTTCTCTGCAACTTCTAGTCTTAACCGTTGTTTATGGGAAGACTTATTTGTAGTGAATCAAGAAATATATTCGAGAAATATATTCTAGAAATCAATTCTAGTCTGTGTTTTTTGGAAGTGTTTTTCTCTGGCTAGTCCACGAAGTACTCTGGGATAATTTTTCTATCTTCTTGATGTCTCTTTAGGAGGTGAAATATCCGGAGTATTTGGACCTGAGAGCCTACATGTCGCAGTCAATGGGAGAACCACTGCTCTATGCCTTATACGCGGTGCTGGTACATCACGGTGTCAGCTGTCACTCAGGACACTATATATGCTATGTAAAGGTAGAAGTCAACAGCATTTCTAACAGGGTAAAGGTTGTACTGGCAAACCAATTAAAGCATGACTAGCAGCTACTGTTTCTAGGGAAAAAGATTTCATTATATTTTTATTTGACATGTGTGTATTTTGTTCCTACCCGTGATTTCAATTGGAAAACGTGCAATTCACCTAAAGAAATCATTGTCTTTATTTGCAGGCTGGTAATGGACTTTGGTATCAGATGAATGATGCTAAAGTAGTGCGTACTGACATTAAAAGAGTTCTTGGTCAGCAAGCTTACATACTTTTTTATATCAGGTAATAACAAATCTTAAAATGTGTTCAGAAGAGATTTACTTTCCTGTTATTGATATTTTTCTGTTTTGCAAGTGTTTTTCTTGCTATCCCGGGAGAAGATTATTATTTGTCTAATTCAGTTCTGTCTAACCTGAAATTCTCTGTGTCGTTTATTATCTTTTGTTGCTTGGCCTTAAACTGCAGCACTTGTGTAAATTGCTATCTATGTGTTATCTGTAGCTGGCTACTTTAGAGAAGGAGAGAAATGAAGGTCATCTGTGGTGTAAGAATGAATTATTGCTCTGCAAGTGATAGTCTTAGTAGGAAGACTGTTCTCTACTTTTCAGTCTGTAGTCTTGGCGAAGCCTTCTGTAGAGAAGGCTTCCATATCGTATGAGCTGTTCCTCTAAAATGATAGGATGGGATTTAATCCAAGAGTAGGCTGAAAGAAAAACTAAACTACGATCACTGCTCTTTTCTGAAGGCGCTATGATTTGACACTTGGAGAACGTGCGTTTTACTTGCCAGCACCATCTTATCCCTGTTCATTCCCTCCTGGTCAGCAGGGGGCTAATAGTAAGCAGGCTGGATTTCTGGGACCACGACTTCTTCCTCATATGATTAAGGTAATTCAGGGAAGCGGGAGGGCAGATAACGGCACCAAACTGCTAGTGGGTTTGGGGTTTGGTGTGGGGTTTTTTGTTTGGTTTTAAGCATCTTTTTAGGTGTTAAGACCATTTGTAGAAACACTCAGTAGGAGAGTTTTGTGTTTCAAAATGTTACATGCAGTGTTTGCGTTAATCCATCTTGCAATTTCTTCTTTTTAAATACAGAATTCAAGCCGTTTAAATGGAAATGGATCCATAAAAGAGGACACAAAGACCACTGGTGTCACCCTAAAAAGGCCATCTTCAGCACCACCAATGGCCTGTGTTCAAAACCAGGCAATTACCAGGCCTTCAATTACTGATACGTCAAGAAAACAGAAGATCACCATCAGTATTCACAATAAATTGCCTGCTCGTCAGACTGTGTCACAGCCTGACTGTCTTAGCAGTGCTGTGGAGGATGAAGATCTCTACCAGGCTGTTCCTTCATCCACAATTACAAATTCGGTAATGCAAATGAAGCAAATGCAAACAAACAAAAAAGTTTCTGATGAAATTTTTGTGGAGCCAACAGTGAATGAAAATCCTAAACTCAGCTCTGATAACACAGTCCCTTATGGTGCAGAATCTTCAGGAAAATCTGAGGAGGAGTCAAAGGGCTTATTTCAAAGGAATTTGAAATGCAATGCAATGTCCTCTAATGGAATTTTGGTGTGAAAGGTAGTCCGTACATTGCAGCATTCCAATTCTTCCTGTCAGAATGCTGACAAAGGAAGATCCCAGCATGAGCTGCCAAAAACAGATTCACTAAATGGTGCTATTAGGTTAGTTAATGAATCTAAAGATAACGGACTGAAACTTGATGATTCCACTTGCCGAGTTGAACCTGTTAAACCTTCTGAGATGTTCTTTTCTAAAACAAATGGATCGCTTGAAACATAGATTTGCTCCATCGAGAATTTCTCACCTACGATGTATTCGGGAGTGTTTATTGTGTTCCTAATTCAGGTGAAATACTGAGAAAACACAGCACACATGTGATCGTAAGACTTTGTGGTATTATCCCCTTAGAATTTGCAGACCTGAGCTTACATTAGAACTTGTCAACTTAAGCTCAGCTGAGATAAAAATTCCTAAGTTTCATAAAGTAGATTTTGGGGGGTGAGTTGGGGTTATCTTTGAAGTGTAGATAATGCATACAACTCACAGCGGTCTTGCTTACCATTTAATGGAGACATTCTGACAAGACTAGTCCTCAGTACTACTACAAATAGTATTTTTTTGTCTGCTGACTTGTGCGTTTTAATTGCAGATGCCTGGAGCTATGCCTTCAGTCAATCGAGAAGTCATCACGGAGTCCTTCAGAGCCAGCCAGCTGAACAGCTTGTCAGAGGAAATGAGGTAAAATGAGCACAGTCTGATTAAGACAAGACTTTATGGAAGTTCGTTACAGTTTTATCTGTCTACTAATAGTATTTAATGGAAGGATTTAAATTAGTACAATTCCATACTGTGTGTCCAGTGTCACGAACAGAACTAATGATCAGCACTGAGCATATCACTCTGATGCAGGTTGGTGCCTCAAGGAGAACTTGTGTTCCTTTATAGAATGTTTTTCCATTTTTCTCCACTGTCTGGAGAAACACTGGCTGTTCCCCGCTCGCCCCTATGCCTTTTTTCTCAGAGCAGCAGGTGGAAGGAGACAGATGCGTTTGCTTTTTTAGTGCAATGGCTTCAGAAGCAAGAGGGGAAAAGGCACGTTCTCTGGGAGCTGAAGAAGGTGTCCTAATCACAGGAGAGGTTTCTAAATGGCATATCTTTGCGAGCGTTCCTGTAGTCCGGAGGTTTTTGTTTGTTTGTTTGCCTTTGGAAGGTTTTACTCTTAATATTCACGTCCTTCAGCAGAAGTGAGAAATGGGTTTTTATTTTATGCAGTGTTGCGGAACCTCCGAAATCTCCTGGGAATGATGAATACCTCGCCCAGTACCAATGTGATGACCGTGGAGACAAGGAGAAAGCAAGAAGATCAAAAGAACGTGACCTCATTTCAAAAGAAAATGTTTTGTCCGGCAAAGAGTCTTGTGAGCCTGGTGAGAAATTGCGGCAAACTTCCTCTCTCGAGTCTGACACTGAATGTAGCTCTAACAATCTTTCTTCCTTAGCTATTGCAGATAGACGCCAAGATACAAAGGACAAGACTAAAACCACTGAGAAAGAGCATTACCGAAGCAAGAGGGAACATGCTCCTAGTGAAGAGAAGGAGAGTCAAAAAGCAGGTCCTTCCAGCAAGAGGAGGTGTTCTCAGAGCGTGGAATTTGTTGAGCAAAAGAGTCACAAGCAGGAGTACTGGGAGGGAAGCAGGTACAGATCTTTCCCTCGTGAAAGAAACAGCCCTGAGAATGGCAGAAGAGCAGTCAAATATTCAAAGTACAGATCTGGCAGCGGAGGAAGATCAGAACAAGGTAGCAATAGGTACTACCGATCCAAAGGGGAAAGAAGTTGGAGCAGAGAAAGATACTATCGAGACGAAGCACGGAGATGGGAAAGATGTGGCTATTACAAGGATTACTATTCACCTCATGCGACAGGAGACAGTAGAGAGAGAAAGTTCTCTCACGGCGATTCAGCCTTTGACAGATCGACTGCAACTTACTACAGCAGGTCACATAAGCATTATCATTACAAAAGCGGATGGCCTCACGGTTCCCTCTTGAGAGAGGAAGATGTACGTCGCTTTGGCACACCCCGAGCAGACTTGCATCGTTGCTCGGTACCTCAGCAACATTCCAGAAGACATTCTCGTGAAAGACATGCGCTTCCACCTGTGTCAGCTCATTTGGAGAACTGTCGCCAGAAAACTGAAACAGAAGGAAACAGAAAAAGAAAATATACCCGTGCAGAAGGTAGTGAAAGTGAAATAGAAAGGAAAGACAGAAAGATAGAAAAGGAGCTTGTAGGTGGTGAAAAAAATGCAAAAATATCACAAGTTCTGGAAGAAAAAGAAGTCTAAGGATAAACATGGAGAGAAGGATTCCAAGTAAGCAAGGATTCCAGCATACTCCGCATTTTTTATCCTAATTCTTTTCTGGGTGCTTCTCATGTCTTTTTTTTTTTTTTTTTTTTTTTTTTTCTGGTAGTTTCTAAGTTCTTTAGATAGCACCAGCTGGCTGGGGATCATGTTGTTAGGTTGATCAGTGAAGACAGGAAAGCTCTTGCTGAATTGTGTCAGAGCACTAGCTTTGGACCACATAGTTCGAATCACATCCGTACACCATTCCAGATTAGGTTAAAAGATTTTTTCTGCTTGCACGTATTCCAGAGCTAGCCGTTGTTAATGATCTGTGTACAAACCAGGACCTATGGTCCTTCAATCTGACGGCTTAAGTTTGCTGCATCTAAAGTAAGTTGCGTGTGCACAAAGCACCACAAAATAGCTGACATGCTGCAAATCATCACCTGTGGTAAAATAAATCAGGTTTCATATAGGCAACAAGTGCCACATCTTTTTTTCCCTTTTTAACTTGCATGTTTCTTTCAGACTTCATGATTTGTGTTTCTGTGCGCTCCGCTTTGACAATGCCAATCGCAAGCGTAAGAAAAAGAAGAAAAAGGAGAAGAAAAAGAAGAAAAAGGAGAAACACCAGGAAAGCAAAAGGCTCCTTGGAACACTTAGATCCTCGTTTCCAGAAGATAACGCGGGAGAAGAAGGAAGAATCCCATCCTCCAGATGGCTCTTCATGTGAATAATGCAGAAGTGAGAGCAGTAAACAACCTTACAAGGAAGGGAAGACTTCCAGTGCAGGCGAAAGCAAGAAATACTGCTCCATCGCATCCAACGACTATACTAAAGGTAAGCGGCCGCAGCGTGTGTGAGGAATTCCTTTTATATTAATCTCGAGATTATTTCAAACAGTCTTGAAGTGCTTGATGACTTAACAGTCTGCAGACTTATTATCAAATCAAAAAAAAAACCCACTTGGTAGACTATTTTTTTCCCAGTTTTGAATGGCCACTAGGAAAGAAGGCCTGAAATAAAGAGGTTAAAGGCAAATGGTTTTCATTTGGTTTGATGATGAAGTGGCAAACAAGAGGAAGAGTTGCAAGCTCCCTCCTTAAATTCAGTCCAGCCAAGTAGGAAAAGTAAATGTGGACAGCTGTATCTTGGCAAAGAAGATAGTAGGGAGCAAGGAGGTTTAGCAGTCAAGATGGAAGGTGATGCCATGAGGCTTAGAGGCTAGTAATGTTCTAATGAATCACAGCCTTCCTAAAAAAAACCTGCCTGAACAATTCACGTGAATAACATACTACCTTCAGCTATTTCAGCTTCTTGCTGTACAGCTGAATGCCTTTTACGTAATGTTTGGAGAAGTAAAATCTCGGAAGAGGTTTTCATATCTTTTGCCCAGTTTGGATGATGAAGTAAATTGCCAGAGTCAGTAGATTCTGGCACTGACAAGTTTCTTCAAGCTTAAGAGCGAGTGCAATTGTTTCCAAGCATTTTTCTTTTCTGAGACAGGGAGCACCAGAAGTTGTCATCTTAAAATATGACATGGAGGGGAGGCTGGTTGTTCACACATTCTTGCCAACATTCATGCAATCTGTCCCATTATCAAGAACAAAATTAGGGACTGAACGGAGGTCTTTCAAATTCCAGTGTTGCAAAAATGGACTTTTTACGATACTAATGTCAAAAGAATCCTGATTGTACTAGACTGGAAGTATCTCTTCTAGCTGAAAAATCAGGAAGAGCACAGAAGAAAATGCCTCTGCTCTACTGCTCTTCGGGCTTCAGTGAATTCTCTGGCCAGCAGATGGCGAACTCGTTCTCTCTAAACCAGTCCAAAGTAGAGGAAGAAAGTCAACGTCTTGCATGCATTACACAAGTGCGGGGCATGGGGATCCCTGGGCTATATACGTGAAAGAGATGTTCGTTGATAAATACAGCAGTACCCGCCCCACTTGGATACACTGCTTGCAAGGTAAGCAGGATAGGAGGGCTGTGCAAAGCAATTCTGTTAAATTGAGGAATTCAAGTATTTTGTCAAGCCTGAAGATACTAATTAGTTTCCTTTTGGGGAAGGTCAGTCTTTCAAAGCAAAGAAAAAATGTCTCTTAAGCAGGATTTTCTGAATGGTGGAATCTAATCTGAAAAAAGACCACTTCCACACGTTAATTATTTGCTAGTTTATTATTTTTAATTTTCTACTGTATTGAACCTCTTAAAGAAGCTAGGGACAGACTAGGAGCAACGGAGGACTTGTTAGAGTGCCTTTTAAACCGGAATCATGTTCCTTTGAATAAATGAACAAGGATAGCTAGTGACAATTTGTGATTTAAGGAAATTGCAGATACGTGAGAGAAAGAGCAGCATTAAAGCAGTTAAATTCCTGCATTCCTAAGTGCTCTCTCTAGCAAGTTAGTGAACGCTTCTGTTCTGTGGCTAGGATTTGGTCAGCTTTGATCACTAGTAAACCAAGGATGCCGTCCAGTCAAACCTTCATATGACTGTAACTTACCTAAGGTCAACCGTTTGCTATCAAAGCAGGTAGCTTGGTCCTAATATTCTGTACAGCTCACCAATTTTAGCATAGAATTCAAATGTAGTCCGTTTAATGGGAGGACTTTGGAAGCCGCCTTCTCCAGTCAGTTCAGATGTCGGCGAGGGGCTGGTGAGCCGCTGGGACGGAACCCCCGTTGCCCGGGTTCCCCAAGCAACCGCCCCACTCTCCAGCCACCATGGCAGGTCCAGCAGCCGGCTCCCGCTCCTCCCGGGGCTGCGGCCCTGCTGGCGAGCCCAGCGCCCCAGAGCTCAGCCCAGCGCCCTTTTTCCCACAGAGGGTTTCCCCAGACGGCTTCCGCGGCTTGCGCAGACGCAAAACTCCCCCTTCGTCGTCCCAGCCGTGCCGCCAACGGTGGCTGCCTGGCTGCTGCCCTCCCTCCCCGGAGCGACGGCGCTGCCCTTGCAGCCCCCGCAGGTACCCACCCTCCCCTCCGCGCTGCCCCAGGCCACCGTCTGGCACGTGGTGCCGGGGGTCCAGGGGCAGGTGCTGCAGCTCCCCGCCGGGGTGCAGCTGCCACCTGGGGGGCACCTCCCAGCCCAGGGGCACCACCTGCAGCTTGGGCAGCTCCCCGCCGGGGGGCAGCTCCCCCACACCGCTCCTCCCTGTGCCCCCTGTGTCCATCAGTGGGGACAGCCCATGGTGACGGGGACACTGGTACCCCACCATGCGCTGGGGCTGGGGCCCAGGGCCGTGCTCCATGGGGAGCTCCTGCACCCCGCAGGCACCTGCCTGTTGCAGGCCCCCGCCCAGCGCAACCCCCCGCCACCCCTCGTCCCGGGGCCTCCGCTGCGGGGGCAGGCGCTCCCCACGCCCCGCACCCTGAGCAGCAGCCGGGGGCAGCTGCCGGAGCCCTGCTTGCACGCCGTGGGGCTCAGCGAGGACCAGGGGCCCCCGCTGCCCGGCCCCACTGCCCCCAAGCCTGCCCAGGCTCCAAGGACCGCCAGCACCCAGACGGCGACGCCTGACGGTGAGTTTGGGGCTGGCACAGCCGGCCGCTGGGCGCCCCACACCCAGGGGCCATGGGAAAGCTGACATCGCCCGTCTTGGGGGATTTTCTTGCTTCGTCCTCAGCGGCGACAGCCCCGCAGGTGCCTGAGGAGCCCCCGCAGCTGCCCGAGCTGGGCCCTGATGCCTTTGCCGAGGCCTTTCCAGAGCTGGCAGGGGACAGCCAGCAGCTGCAGCACATGCAGGACGAGCTCCTGGCCGACCTGGACATCCCCATCCCCGGCATGGAGGAGCTGCTCAGCTGGCTCGATGCCGTGGAGCCCCAGGACGCCTTCCCCGATTTGCCCAGCAGTCCTGCCCTCAGCCACTTCCTCTCGCAGCTGCCCGACCTCTGCGAGGACATCGAGGAGCCGAGCACGCAGGGACTGGAAGCCACAGGAGCCCTCGGTGAGGTCCCCTCAACCCCTGGGCTGCGCCCCGAGAAGCTTGAGGGTGGGCTGTCGCTGCAGTCCCCCGTCGTGCCAGCAGTGAGCCCCCCGCTCAGCCCTGCAGCCAGTCCCCTGCCCAGTGCGCTTAGGAGCCCCCTACCCAGTCCACCCCTGAGTCCCCCCAGGAGCCTCCCTGACACCCAGCTCCTCAGTGCCCTTAGTAGACCCCTGCCCCAACCCCCCCAGCGTTCCCTCAAGACCCGCCCCAACCCCAAGGTCCCCAGTGCCCTTAGTAGACCCCAGCCCAAATCCCCCCCGAGTTCTCCCAAGAAACGCCCCAACCCCAAGGGCCGCAGTGCCCTTAGTAGACCCCAGCCCAAATCCCCCCCGAGTTCCCCCAAGAAACGCCCCAACCCCAAGGGCCGCAGTGCCCTTCGTAGACCCCAGCCCAAATCCCCCCTGAGTTCCCCCAAGAAACGCCCCAACCCCAAGGGCCGCAGTGACCATAGGAGACCCCTGCCCAAACGCCCCCTGGGTCCCCTCAAGAGTCCCCCGCCTGCCCCTGCGTCCACCGGCACCAAGCGGGGGGCCAAGCGCCCTGCGCCCAGCAGCACCCCCGGGACAGCGCAGAGCTGCCAGCACAGGAGGCCGACGACGGAGAACCCCCCCGGCAAGGAGAGGAAGACGCTGCTGGGCCAGGCTGGCCAAGGCCGCAAGAGACCGTGCCAGGGGAAGACGGCTGGCAGCAGCACGGTGGCTGGCAGCAGCAGGGAAGCAGGCAGCAGCGCGCAGCAGCTGGCGATCAACAGCACCACGGCACCCAGCAAGAGAGCGCGAAGCCCGGGGGCTGCAGGGGGGCAAGGAGCAGCGGCGCCACCTCCCCGCAGAGCGCGGCTGCTGCCGGAGACTCCGAGTGGGGAGCCCCGTGCCGTGCGGCCCCAGGACAGGCTCTGTCCCCAGGCCAGCGGGGCCAGGACGCTGCAGCGCCAGCAGCCGGGGACAAAGACCCCCAGCGAGACTTTGCAGCCGCTGGGGGCCAGGGCCAAGGCGCTGGGGCCAGCGTGCCAGCTGGCCTGTGTGCAGCCGCAGCCCACCTCCAGCAGCCCCAGCAGCATGCCCAGCGCCCCGCCGACAGTGCCAGGCTCCAGCTACCCGTGACCGACCTCGGGCTTCTCCTCGACGGCCCCCGCAGCACCCAGGCAGGCACAGAGACCTCTGCAGGCACCTGCTCCAGCTTCAGCCACGCTCCTCAGCCCTTGCCCCTCTCGCTTGCCCTCTCCCCTCTCTCGTGCTGGAGCTAGGGGATGGGCTTGCCACTCACAGGGATGGCAACAGCGCCAATGGCAAATGCGCGCGTGCCTCGCCCAGGAAGGTGGCAATGGCAAGCTGGGGAGATGCTGGCAGCAGCTGGGCTGGGAAAGCTTGGCCATGGCAACTGCTGCTTGGGACACCAAAGGGCTGAGAGACAAGACTTGCTTCTTCTTTCGGGGCATTGCTCTTCTTTCCTGCCTTCTGGATTAAATTCCTCTCCTTAGGTGGTCACTCAGCAAGGCCTCTGCCTGCAGCTCTTCTTGCACTGGAATGCCAAGGGGATAAGAACTGGGAGGTCTTTGGGATAGCAAATGATCAGTGGGATGGGAAGTGATGATGGGGATAGCAATTCATTGGAATGGGACAAATGGGTTTTATTTGTATTAAATTTAAATTTTTAAATTTTCATTTAATTTATTGGTTTTCTTATTTATTTAATTAAATCCACTTTATTGACTGTGTTGTACAGTACGGCATTGTTTTATTATTATAAAATTATAAGTATTTAATAGCATTAAATATTTTTATATATTAATATCTTATAAACTGTAAGTATCATTATTTATTATTTTGTTGGTTTTTATTCCTTTTCTACCCTATTAAACTCTCTTCATCACAACGCACTGGTTTGGATTTTATTTTTCCTTCCGAGTCGTTCTGGATTCACTCCGGATGGGGGGACACTAGCGAACGCCTGTGTGCTTCAGATCCAAGGTCACCTTTGCCCTCATTCAAGATACATATTTGCATCTGTTGTTGTGAAACAAAATTAACAACAGGAACAATAAAGTTACCTACTTGCTAGCAGCAGCTCTACGTTTGCTGGGGTCTGCTCTGTGCATTTTGAAGACCATTCCATGCTCTTCAGCCCCTTCAGGAGGAAATGTATGGTTCTAGGAAAATGCGTCTTGACCTGATGCAAAGCTGTGACGCAGCCTGCAGCTGCTGCAAGCCCTGGCATTTTACCTGCAGCCCCTCCAACAACTCTGATGTTCCCTGCATCGACTTCAACCACTGCGGCAGGACCTGAGGCCCCTCAAAGCCTTGTCACACACCCTGCGGCCCCTCGAGCCCCTGGCATGTTCCCTGCAGCCCCTCCAGCCCCTGGCATGTTCCCTGCAGCACCTCCAGCCCCTGGCATGTTCCCTGCAGCCCCTCCAAGCCTGGCACAGGCCCTACAGCTGGCTCCGGGGACGACCCCGCTGCTGTCTCAGGCACCAATACACACAAGGGGAAGGAATGCATGCAGAAGTCATCTCGTTTCGGAAGGGCAGAAAGTCCTCCCAAGAAGGGGAAGGAGCAAGAGGAAGGCGAGGCAGCCTACCCCAAGGTAGGGCCATCCCAGGGCACAGGAGGCTGTTGGAAAGGAGAGCAGAGAGAAAAGCAGCAGGAAGCAGGTGATCCCCATCCCTGGGTGAGCTGCGAGCCATGGGACAAGATTGCAGCTGTCCTCCAGGCGAGCACATTGTCAGCTGGCTGCTGCGCTGCTGGGATAGCAGCTGCGGGAGCCTGGCAGCAGAGGCCAGGGAAGCCAAGCAGCTGGGATCCTTCTCTGGGGAAGGGGGCACTGAGAAAGCGCTTGAAAACAGGGCACAAGCCCTCAGCCTCTGGAAGCGTGAAGGAAAGGGATCCCTTCTGGGAAGATGCTGTGGGCTTGCTGAGGCTCGAAGAACAGACAGTGCTGCCTGCTACCAGCGTGCTGCAGCAGCGGCAAGACAGAGCCGTGGTGGTTTTCCTCAGCTGGGCAGCTGAGCTCCAGCACAAGCGCTCTCTCCCTGCCCCTCCTCCAACGCCAAGGGGAGAAAAGAGGCTGGCAAGGGCTCAAGGGCTGCCAGAAGGACAGGGAGATCACTCCACAAGGAGCGTCACGGGCAAAGCAGGCTCAGCACAGCCTGTTCCAGTCCAGCCCGGGGCCTGCTCCTGAGGGGGCTCTCCACAGGTCGCAGCCTCCTCTAGGGCAGATCCACCTGCTCCACCGGGGGCTCCTCCAGCCACAGGGGGGCTGCAGCGTGGAGATCTGCTCCACGGGGGACCCATGGGCTGCAGGGGGACAGCCTGCTCCACCAGGGGCCTCTCCCTGCACAGGCCGCAGGGGAACTGCTGCTGTGAGCCTGGAGCACCTCCTGCCTCCTGCTGCACGGACCTTGGGGGCTGCACAGAGCTTTCTCACTCCTCCCTGAGCCAGACGCTGCTGGGCAGCAGCTTTTGTTCCCTTTCTTAGATGGGCTCTCCCCCAGGCGCAAACATCATCCTTTTGCTCTGTGTTCTGGGCAGCAGCGGGTGGGTCCCTCCTGGAAGGAGCCTCCTGGCAGCGGCCCTGAGCTCCCATGGGGCAGCTGCTGCATTCTCCTCACAGAGGACACCCCTGCAGCCCCCCGCTCCCACAGCCTGGCCACGCAAACCCAAGCCAAGACACCGAGCGAGCCTCCCTGATTGCCAGCCAGCAGCTGGCTCAGCCTGGGACCCCAGGCCAGTGCCCACAAGACTCTCCTGGGCCTTGAAAAGCAAGCCTTGTGGGGACGGAGCACCCACAAAGAACGGACTCACACAACAGGACTCCTTGCCAACACCGCCTCACAGACACCTGGGCCTTGAGCGGGTAGCTCACCTTGAGCGAACTCATTTCCTTCCCAGTAGCTGAAATGTGCCCTTTCGGGGGCATTTGGGGGCTACAGCGTGCTGCTGAGAGGGTTGTTGGAGCTCCTGCAGGGCAGTGCTTCCACTAAGGCAAGGCCTTTTCTGCATCTTCTACTGCCCTGCAAGCGAGGATGCTTGGGGCACACAAGAAGCTGGCAGGGGACACAGCTGCAGGGATTGCAGGGATTCCTAAAGTCATAGCCAAATACAAGAAAGACAGGAGGACGTGATGCTTCCGAGAGAAAGGAGCTCGCTTTAGGGTCCAAATCCATCCATTTTTCAAATTAAAATATTTTCATATATTTTATTTGGGGCCTCCTCCTCCACCATCACTTCCTCCAACACATCCTCCTCCTCCTCATTTTCTAGGATTTTTCTGTTTTTTATTTTTTGGCCTCCTCCTCTCCCACCTCCTTCTCCTCACCCACTTTTTTTGTATTTGTGATTTTTTTGGCCTCCTTCTCCACAACCTCCTCCTCCTCCACGTCCTCCTCCTCCTCTTTTTTTGTCTTTTACATTTTGGCCTCTTCCTCCTTTTCAACTCCTCCTCCACCACTTCCTCTTCCTCCTCCACCACATACTACTATATATATATATATATTTTTTTTATTATTATTATTATTTTGGACTCCTCCTCCACAACCTTCTCCTCCGCCACCTCCTCCACCTATGCTTCTTTTGTCTGGATTCTTTTTTTTTGGCCTCAACCTCAAACACCTTTCCTTCCGCAACGTCCTCCTACTATTATTTTGTTATTTTTTCGATTTTTTTTTGCCTCCTCGTCCACCGCCTCCTCCTCCTCCTCCACCGCCTCCTCCTCCTCCTCCACCGCCTCCTCCTCCTCCTCCACCGCCTCCTCCTCCTCCTCCACCGCCTCCTCCTCCTCCTCCTCCACCGCCTCCTCCTCCTCCTCCACCGCCTCCTCCTCCTCCTCCACCGCCTCCTCCTCCTCCTCCACCGCCTCCTCCTCCTCCTCCTCCTCCTCCACCGCCTCCTCCTCCTCCTCCTCCGCCTCCTCCTCCTCCTCCTCCGCCTCCTCCTCCTCCGCCTCCTCCTCCTCCGCCTCCTCCTCCTCCGCCTCCACCGCCTCCTCCTCCTCCACCGCCTCCTCCTCCTCCTCCACCGCCTCCTCCTCCTCCGCCTCCTCCTCCTCCTCCTCCTCCTCCACCGCCTCCTCCTCCTCCTCCACCGCCTCCTCCTCCACCGCCTCCTCCTCCTCCACCGCCTCCTCCTCCTCCACCGCCTCCTCCTCCTCCTCCTCCTCCTCCACCGCCACCGCCGCCGCCACCGCCGCCGCCTCCTCCTCCTCCTCCTCCTCCTCCTCCACCGCCTCCTCCTCCTCCTCCACCGCCTCCTCCTCCTCCTCTCCATTTATAGGGAGGAGCAGCCACACCCCCGGTTGATGACAAGCTATTTGCATCATAGCTAACAATCGCTACCCAGGCAACCAGGCCACAAGCAATGCATCACAGAGCGTCATCAAGTTGCTAGGAGCCGCCAGCTGCTACCTTACAGGGCTACGGTGCCATGGTCCTGTGGGATTACAAACAGAACTAGAATTAGGAGCGGTGGTCAACGCTCAGCGCCAGAGAGGGTGTTTTGTTTTGGAGTCCTCCGCCTCCTCCTCCTCAACCACCTCCTCCTCCACCTCCTTCTCCTCCTCCACCTTCTACTCCTTCTCTTTTGTTTTTTGTTTTTTTTTGGCCTCCTCCTCCACCACCTCCTAGTCCTCCTCCACCTCCTCCTTTTTGTTTTTCTTTTTTGCTGCCACTTCCTTCTCTCACATTCTACTATTTCTCCTCCACCTTCTTCTCTCCTCTTCCACCTCCATCGTGTCCCTCTGCCTAGCCCTTGCTCACCTCCTCTTTTGTCACTGCTTCCTACTCATCTGTCTCCTTTTCCAGAAATGCCGCCACCTCCTCAATCTTCTCCGCCACCACCTCCTCCTCCGCCACCTCCTCCACTGCCCCCTTCCCCTCTTACCCCCCCCCTTTTCCACCTATGCCTCTTCCTCATCCTCCTCCTTTTCTGTTTCCATCTTCTCCCATCTCCCCTCTCCAGCACTCTGGCTCCCACTGCCCCCCTTTGGCCCTTTTATAGGGAGGAGCAGCCACACCCCTGACTGATGACAAGCCATTTGCATAATAGCTAACAATCGCTACCCAGGCAACAAGCAACGCATCACAGAGCGTCATCAAGATGATAGGAGCCGCCAGCTGCTACCTTACAGGGCCACAGTGCCATGGTCCTGTGGGGTGACAAATGGAACTAGAATTAGGAGCGGTGGGCAGCGCTCACAACCAGAGCCTCCCAGAGAAGCCGCCTTGGCACACCTGGTTCGTGGCAACTTTTCCTGACATCTCTGGGCTCACCATCATTGCTACCAGCATGCCTTAGCAAGGAGCATGCAGAGGAAGTTGGCCAGGAAGTTTCTGCCGAGGTGGAGGAGGCTGTGGACGAGGAATAGTCCGTAGGGCTGGAGAAGGAGAAGGAGGAAGAGGCAGTGGAGGTGGAGGAGGTGTTGGAGGTGCAAGAGGCAGGGAAGGAGGAGAAGGAGGAGGAAAATGAGAAATAGGATTAGCAGGCGGGGGACGAGGAGGATGCGGTAGACAAGGAGGAGGCAGCGAATGAGGAGGAGGCAGTGGACAAGAAAAAGGCCGTGGATGATGAGGAGGAAGTGGTGGAGGAGGACGTGCTGGAGGTATCATAGAATCACAATTGTTAGAGGAGACCTTCACATTTGTCCGGTCTAGTCCTCACTGTACTACCAATGTCACCCAATAAACCATGTTCCTAAGCACCAGCTCCAACCTGTCCTTGAACACCCTGCTCCTCTGGGGCGTCCTCCACAGGTCGCAGCCTCCTCTAGGGCAGATCCACCTGCTCCACCGGGGGCTCCTCCAGCCACAGGGGGGCTGCAGCGTGGAGATCTGCTCCACGGGGGACCCATGGGCTGCAGGGGGACAGCCTGCTCCACCAGGGGCCTCTCCCTGCACAGGCCGCAGGGGAACTGCTGCTGGGAGCCTGGAGCACCTCCTGCCTCCTGCTGCACGGACCTTGGGGGCTGCACAGAGCTTTCTCACTCCTCCTTGAGCCACACGCTGCTGGGCAGCAGCTTTTGTTCCCTTTCTTAGATGGGCTCTCCCCCAGGCGCAAACATCATCCTTTTGCTCTGCGTTCTGGGCAGCAGCGGGTGGGTCCCTCCTGGAAGGAGCCTCCTGGAAGCGGCTCTGAGCTCCCATGGGGCAGCTGCTGCATTCTCCTCACAGAGGACACCCCTGCAGCCCCCCGCTCCCACAGCCTGGCCACGCAAACCCAAGCCAAGACACCGAGCGAGCCTCCCTGATTGCCAGCCAGCAGCTGGCTCAGCCTGGGACCCCAGGCCAGTGCCCACAAGACTCTCCTGGGCCTTGAAAAGCAAGCCTTGTGGGGACGGAGCACCCACAAAGAACGGACTCACACAACAGGACTCCTTGCCAACACTGCCTCACAGACACCTGGGCCTTGAGCGGGTAGCTCACCTTGAGCGAGCTCATTTCCTTCCCAGTAGCTGAAATGTGCCCTTTCGGGGGCATTTGGGGGCTACAGCGTGCTGCTGAGAGGGATGTTGGAGCTCCTGCAGGGCAGTGCTTCCACTAAGGCAAGGCCTTTTCTGCATCTTCTACTGCCCTGCAAGCGAGGATGCTTGGGGCACACAAGAAGCTGGCAGGGGACACAGCTGCAGGGATTGCAGGGATTCCTAAAGTCATAGCCAAATACAAGAAAGACAGGAGGACGTGATGCTTTTGATAGAAAGGAGCTTGCTTTGGGGTCCAAATCCGTCCCTTTTTCAGGGAAGGAAGAGATGTTGTGCATTTCTCTCGTCCCCCTGAGACAGCCACTGGGTGACGATGGTGCCAAGTGTCTGGAAAGAGACCTTGCTTTCTCAGGCCCAGGTGTCCAGCTGCACACCAAGGCCGTCCCTGGCTTCCAGGCGCGGTTGCCAGGCCCAAGGCCGAGCTCCCCTGCGAACCCCCAGCCCAGCAGACCTTGCTCCTGGCATTGTGGAGCAGCCATTTCACGGCAGCCTTTTCTCCTGGCAGTCAGCTTAGCGCCGAAAGCTCTGTCACCGGGACACCCGAGAGCCGTGGCAGCTCAGCAGAGAGTCACTGTCAGCTTGGAGCTCACAAAGGTGGATGGCCGCAAGTGCCCTGAGCGTCCAGCTCGCAATGAGGACTGGTGCTGGCACTCGAGGCGTGGAGGTCGGCATGGTGCAATGGGAGACGCCACTGTCCTGCTGGTGGGACAAGAGACACTGATGTGCTGCTGCTGCAGGAGGAGACTTGAAGGTGCTGCTGCTTAGAGGTGCTGAGGAGCGGGCAGCCTCCTTCGTGGTGGCTGAGCTGAGCATGCTCCTGTTCATTAGTACTCTCCCCTTCCTATGTTTTTCCTAAGGTGGAGAGAGAGAAACGCACAGATCTCTTTCTTTCCCGGTAAGAAATGGAAGAGCCTCGTATCTACATATTTGCCAGATTCATCCTAGCACCCTTGGGACTGGGGATCTGTGTTGATCTGTAATAAAGAGCAATCATCAGCACAGCAAATCCCCGTGACCTTGTGTCTATCAGCATCGTCCAAATCCCTCTCTAGAGCTGTGGGCTGGCCAAGCTGTGTGTTGGATGGTGAAGCTGGGAAATGCTTGGGATGGGGAAGGCTGAGTGGGCCGAGAAATCCTTGCTGGGATGGGAAGGTTTCCTTGGCGTGGAAAGGCATTGGGCTAGGAAATGAGAGAGGTGGGAAATGTTCCCGGGCTTTGAAAGCACTGGGAAGCAAAAGCATTGGGATGAGCAATCGCTCCTGGGATGGGAAAACATTGGGATGGGAAGTCTTGAAAGGGGTGGGTAACATTCGCTGAGGAAGGAAATACTTGGAAAAGTCATCCAAGAGAGGGAAATTCTTTGGGACGAGATCTCTTTGGATGAAGAAACGCTTCGAGTTGATGGGAAATCTTTTGTCTGGGAATCTGTTCTCATGTGAACTTGTCAGAATGGGAAATGACCATGAGGATGAAAGCTGGTCCTGGCATGGGAAATGCTCAGGACGGGAAAGAGGCGGTGTGGAAGCGTGGTGGGCATGGCAAGTGCTGCGTGGGAGGGCAAGCCTGCTGGGGATGGCCAAGTCTTGCGCTGGGCAGCCTGCTTGGGTCCAAAGCCTGCAGTCCTCCCCAAGATGTCGGCGAGGGGCTGGTGAGCCGTTGGGACGGAACCCCCGTTGCCCGGGTTCCCCAAGCAACCGCCCCACTCTCCAGCCACCATGGCAGGTCCAGCAGCCGGCTCCCGCTCCTCCCGGGGCTGCGGCCCTGCTGGCGAGCCCAGCGCCCCAGAGCTCAGCCCAGCGCCCTTTTTCCCACAGAGGGTTTCCCCAGACGGCTTCCGCGGCTTGCGCAGACGCAAAACTCCCCCTTCGTCGTCCCAGCCGTGCCGCCAACGGTGGCTGCCTGGCTGCTGCCCTCC
Source organism: Aythya ferina (assembly GCF_964211825.1). Lineage (NCBI taxonomy): Eukaryota > Metazoa > Chordata > Aves > Anseriformes > Anatidae > Aythya > Aythya ferina. The sequence continues at coordinate 254,326 of NW_028181429.1, forward strand.
CTCCCCGGAGCGACGGCGCTGCCCTTGCAGCCCCCGCAGGTACCCACCCTCCCCTCCGCGCTGCCCCAGGCCACCGTCTGGCACGTGGTGCCGGGGGTCCAGGGGCAGGTGCTGCAGCTCCCCGCCGGGGTGCAGCTGCCACCTGGGGGGCACCTCCCAGCCCAGGGGCACCACCTGCAGCTTGGGCAGCTCCCCGCCGGGGGGCAGCTCCCTGCTGTGGGGCAGCTCCCCGCCGGGGGGCACCAGCTGCAGCTGGTGCAGCTCCCCGCTGTGGGGCAAAACCTGCAGCTGGTGCAGCTCCCCGCTGTGGAGCAAAACCTGCAGCTGGTGCAGCTCCCAACCATGGGGCACCAGCTGCAGCTGGTGCAGCTCCCCGCTGTGGGGCAAAACCTGCAGCTGGTGCAGCTCCCAACCATGGGGCACCAGCTGCAGCTGGTGCAGCTCCCTGCCGGGGGGCAGCTCCCCCACACCGCTCCTCCCTGTGCCCCCTGTGTCCATCAGTGGGGACAGCCCATGGTGACGGGGACACTGGTACCCCACCATGCGCTGGGGCTGGGGCCCAGGGCCGTGCTCCATGGGGAGCTCCTGCACCCCGCAGGCACCTGCCTGTTGCAGGCCCCCGCCCAGCGCAACCCCCCGCCACCCCTCGTCCCGGGGCCTCCGCTGCGGGGGCAGGCGCTCCCCACGCCCCGCACCCTGAGCAGCAGCCGGGGGCAGCTGCCGGAGCCCTGCTTGCACGCCGTGGGGCTCAGCGAGGACCAGGGGCCCCCGCTGCCCGGCCCCACTGCCCCCAAGCCTGCCCAGGCTCCAAGGACCGCCAGCACCCAGACGGCGACGCCTGACGGTGAGTTTGGGGCTGGCACAGCCGGCCGCTGGGCGCCCCACACCCAGGGGCCATGGGAAAGCTGACATCGCCCGTCTTGGGGGATTTTCTTGCTTCGTCCTCAGCGGCGACAGCCCCGCAGGTGCCTGAGGAGCCCCCGCAGCTGCCCGAGCTGGGCCCTGATGCCTTTGCCGAGGCCTTTCCAGAGCTGGCAGGGGACAGCCAGCAGCTGCAGCACATGCAGGACGAGCTCCTGGCCGACCTGGACATCCCCATCCCCGGCATGGAGGAGCTGCTCAGCTGGCTCGATGCCGTGGAGCCCCAGGACGCCTTCCCCGATTTGCCCAGCAGTCCTGCCCTCAGCCACTTCCTCTCGCAGCTGCCCGACCTCTGCGAGGACATCGAGGAGCCGAGCACGCAGGGACTGGAAGCCACAGGAGCCCTCGGTGAGGTCCCCTCAACCCCTGGGCTGCGCCCCGAGAAGCTTGAGGGTGGGCTGTCGCTGCAGTCCCCCGTCGTGCCAGCAGTGAGCCCCCCGCTCAGCCCTGCAGCCAGTCCCCTGCCCAGTGCGCTTAGGAGCCCCCTACCCAGTCCACCCCTGAGTCCCCCCAGGAGCCTCCCTGACACCCAGCTCCTCAGTGCCCTTAGTAGACCCCTGCCCCAACCCCCCCAGCGTTCCCTCAAGACCCGCCCCAACCCCAAGGTCCCCAGTGCCCTTAGTAGACCCCAGCCCAAATCCCCCCCGAGTTCCCCCAAGAAACGCCCCAACCCCAAGGGCCGCAGTGACCATAGGAGACCCCTGCCCAAACGCCCCCTGGGTCCCCTCAAGAGCCCCCCGCCTGCCCCTGCGTCCACCGGCACCAAGCGGGGGGCCAAGCGCCCTGCGCCCAGCAGCACCCCCGGGACAGCGCAGAGCTGCCAGCACAGGAGGCCGACGACAGAGAACCCCCCCGGCAAGGAGAGGAAGACGCTGCTGGGCCAGGCTGGCCAAGGCCGCAAGAGACCGTGCCAGGGGAAGACGGCTGGCAGCAGCACGGTGGCTGGCAGCAGCAGGGAAGCAGGCAGCAGCGGGCAGCAGCTGGCGATCAACAGCACCACGGCACCCAGCAAGAGAGCGCGAAGCCCGGGGGCTGCAGGGGGGCAAGGAGCAGCGGCGCCACCTCCCCGCAGAGCGCGGCTGCTGCCGGAGACTCCGAGTGGGGAGCCCCGTGCCGTGCGGCCCCAGGACAGGCTCTGTCCCCAGGCCAGTGGGGCCAGGACGCTGCAGCGCCAGCAGCCGGGGACAAAGACCCCCAGCGAGACTTTGCAGCCGCTGGGGGCCAGGGCCAAGGCGCTGGGGCCAGCGTGCCAGCTGGCCTGTGTGCAGCCGCAGCCCACCTCCAGCAGCCCCAGCAGCATGCCCAGCGCCCCGCCGACAGTGCCAGGCTCCAGCTACCCGTGACCGACCTCGGGCTTCTCCTCGACGGCCCCCGCAGCACCCAGGCAGGCACAGAGACCTCTGCAGGCACCTGCTCCAGCTTCAGCCACGCTCCTCAGCCCTTGCCCCTCTCGCTTGCCCTCTCCCCTCTCTCGTGCTGGAGCTAGGGGATGGGCTTGCCACTCACAGCGATGGCAACAGCGCCAATGGCAAATGCGCGCGCGCCTCACCCAGGAAGGTGGCAATGGCAAGCTGGGGAGATGCTGGCAGCAGCTGGGCTGGGAAAGCTTGGCCATGGCAACTGCTGCTTGGGACACCAAAGGGCTGAGAGACAAGACTTGCTTCTTCTTTCGGGGCATTGCTCTTCTTTCCTGCCTTCTGGATTAAATTCCTCTCCTTAGGTGGTCACTCAGCAAGGCCTCTGCCTGCAGAGCACTTCTTCTTGCACTGGCATGCCGAGGGGATAAGAACTGGGAGGTCTTTGGGATAGCAAATGATCAGTGGGATGGGAAGTGATGATGGGGATAGCAATTCATTGGAATGGGACAAATGGGTTTTATTTGTATTAAATTTAAATTTTTAAATTTTCATTTAATTTATTGGTTTTCTTATTTATTTAATTAAATCCACTTTATTGACTGTGTTGTACAGTACGGCATTGTTTTATTATTATAAAATTATAAGTATTTAATAGCATTAAATATTTTTATATATTAATATCTTATAAACTGTAAGTATCATTATTTATTATTTTGTTGGTTTTTATTCCTTTTCTACCCTATTAAACTCTCTTTATCACAACGCACTGGTTTGGATTTTATTTTTCCTTCCAAGTCGTTCTGGATTCACTCCGGATGGGGGGACACTAGCGAACGCCTGTGTGCTTCAGATCCAAGGTCACCTTTGCCCTCATTCAAGATACATATTTGCATCTGTTGTTGTGAAACAAAATTAACAACAGGAACAATAAAGTTACCTACTTGCTAGCAGCAGCTCTACATTTGCTGGGGTCTGCTCTGTGCATTTTGAAGACCATTCCATGCTCTTCAGCCCCTTCAGGAGGAAATGTATGGTTCTAGGAAAATGCGTCTTGACCTGATGCAAAGCTGTGACGCAGCCTGCAGCTGCTGCAAGCCCTGGCATTCTACCTGCAGCCCCTCCAACAACTCTGATGTTCCCTACATCGACTTCAACCACTGCGGCAGGACCTGAGGCCCCTCAAAGCCTTGTCACACACCCTGCGGCCCCTCGAGCCCCTGGCATGTTCCCTGCAGCCCCTCCAGCCCCTGGCATGTTCCCTGCAGCACCTCCAGCCCCTGGCATGTTCCCTGCAGCCCCTCCAAGCCTGGCACAGGCCCTACAGCTGGCTCCGGGGACGACCCCGCTGCTGTCTCAGGCACCAATACACACAAGGGGAAGGAATGCATGCAGAAGTCATCTCGTTTCGGAAGGGCAGAAAGTCCTCCCAAGAAGGGGAAGGAGCAAGAGGAAGGCGAGGCAGCCTACCCCAAGGTAGGGCCATCCCAGGGCACAGGAGGCTGTTGGAAAGGAGAGCAGAGAGAAAAGCAGCAGGAAGCAGGTGATCCCCATCCCTGGGTGAGCTGCGAGCCATGGGACAAGATTGCAGCTGTCCTCCAGGCGAGCACATTGTCAGCTGGCTGCTGCGCTGCTGGGATAGCAGCTGCGGGAGCCTGGCAGCAGAGGCCAGGGAAGCCAAGCAGCTGGGATCCTTCTCTGGGGAAGGGGGCACTGAGAAAGCGCTTGAAAACAGGGCACAAGCCCTCAGCCTCTGGAGGCGTGAAGGAAAGGGATCCCTTCTGGGAAGATGCTGTGGGCTTGCTGAGGCTCGAAGAACAGACGGTGCTGCCTGCTACCAGCGTGCTGCAGCAGCGGCAAGACAGAGCCGTGGTGGTTTTCCTCAGCTGGGCAGCTGAGCTCCAGCACAAGCGCTCTCTCCCTGCCCCTCCTCCAACGCCAAGGGGAGAAAAGAGGCTGGCAAGGGCTCAAGGGCTGCCAGAAGGACAGGGAGATCACTCCACAAGGAGCGTCACGGGCAAAGCAGGCTCAGCACAGCCTGTTCCAGTCCAGCCCGGGGCCTGCTCCTGAGGGGGCTCTCCACAGGCTGCGGCCTCCTCCAGGCCACAGCCACCTGCTCCACTGGGGGCTCCTCCAGCCACAGGGGGACTGCAGCGTGGAGATCTGCTCCACGGGGGACCCATGGGCTGCAGGGGGACAGCCTGCTCCACCAGGGGCACAGCCTGCTCCACCAGGGGCCTCTCCCTGCACAGGCCGCAGGGGAACTGCTGCTGGGAGCCTGGAGCACCTCCTGCCTCCTGCTGCACGGACCTTGGGGGCTGCACAGAGCTTTCTCACTCCTCCCTGAGCCAGACGCTGCTGGGCAGCAGCTTTTGTTCCCTTTCTTAGATGGGCTCTCCCCCAGGCGCAAACATCATCCTTTTGCTCTGCGTTCTGGGCAGCAGCGGGTGGGTCCCTCCTGGAAGGAGCCTCCTGGCAGCGGCCCTGAGCTCCCATGGGGCAGCTGCTGCATTCTCCTCACAGAGGACACCCCTGCAGCCCCCCGCTCCCACAGCCTGGCCACGCAAACCCAAGCCAAGACACCGAGCGAGCCTCCCTGATTGCCAGCCAGCAGCTGGCTCAGCCTGGGACCCCAGGCCAGTGCCCACAAGACTCTCCTGGGCCTTGAAAAGCAAGCCTTGTGGGGACGGAGCACCCACAAAGAACGGACTCACACAACAGGACTCCTTGCCAACACTGCCTCACAGACACCTGGGCCTTGAGCGGGTAGCTCACCTTGAGCGAGCTCATTTCCTTCCCAGTAGCTGAAATGTGCCCTTTCGGGGGCATTTGGGGGCTACAGCGTGCTGCTGAGAGGGATGTTGGAGCTCCTGCAGGGCAGTGCTTCCACTAAGGCAAGGCCTTTTCTGCATCTTCTACTGCCCTGCAAGCGAGGATGCTTGGGGCACACAAGAAGCTGGCAGGGGACACAGCTGCAGGGGTTGCAGGGATTCCTAAAGTCATAGCCAAATACAAGAAAGACAGGAGGACGTGATGCTTCCGAGAGAAAGGAGCTCGCTTTGAGGTCAAAATGCATCCCTTTTTCAGGAAAGCAAGAGATTCTGTGCATTTCTCTCATCCCCCTGAGACAGCCACTGGGTGACGATGGTGCCAAGTGTCTGGAAAGAGACCTTGCTTTCTCAGGCCCCGGTGTCCAGCTGCACACCAAGGCCGTCCCTGGCTTCCAGGCGCAGTTGCCAGGCCCAAGGCTGAGCTCCCCTGTGAACTCCCAGCCCAGCAGACCTTGCTCCTGGCATTGTGGAGCAGCCATTTCACGGCAGCCTTTTCTCCTGGCAGTCAGCTTTGCGCCAAATGCTCTGTCACCGGGATTCCTGAGAGCTGTGGCAGCTCAGCAGAGAGTCACTGTCAGCCTTGGAGCTCACAAAGGTGGGTGGCCGCAAGTGCCCTGAGCGTCCAGCTCGCAATGAGGACTGCTGTGGCACTCAAATTGTCACCTGTTTGCTGCGATGCTGGGATACCTGCTCTGGTAGCCTGGCATCAGAGGCCAGGGAAGCCAAGCAGCTGGGATCCTTCTCTGAGGCAGGGGACACTGAGAGTGGAAATGGAAATGGGGCACAAGCCCTCCGCCTCTCAAAGGAACCCCTCAGATGTTTAGGTATAGTAAACTTATGTATATCTGTGTGACTCTAGACCACAACATGTTAGTGTTCTGGTTTGTCCACTGCTTTGTTGTGGGGGCTTTGAGTTGGCCTCTACTCTTTAGGTGAATGCTGACTTCATATCTATGGTGCACTTTATTCTTAAAATGGGAAGTTTCTACCAATTTCCTGTCCAAAGTTCCTCATAAGCCAACTGCAATCATCATTTCAGATGTATCTCCCAACTTACACATTTCCTAATTCTCCTTGATATTTACTCAAGAAATGCATTTTCACAGAGACATCATATTTTTCTCTCAACTGGCATCTGGCTGAGCAGAATGATGTCCTTTAATTCCCTTCCACACAATAGGCAACTTGTTCCTTCTGTCTTCTGAACACTTCCTCCTAAGTTCAATGTGAATACAAGTGGCAGAATTTTGCCTCATGTCTTATATGTGTGGCAGGGCTGCCCTGTCAGGTGTATTTATACTGGAGAAAAAAAAAAAAAAAAAAAAGAATAGCCATACATACCATATAACCACTTAACTTTTTCAGTTCTTCTGTTAACAGTGCATGAACATGGGGTTTTGTTGTTTTATTGTTTGTTTTAAACTCCTGACTGCCATATAGCAAACATGACAAAAAAAAAAGAAAAAAAAAGAAAAAAAAAAAAAAAACCACCCTTGGTTGAGAATCTCTTAGCATGGCTCTGCTTTGTATTATCAAATGTCACTTCACCTGAACCATTTCAATCACAAGGGATATCCTTCTGTCAGGCTCGGTAGTACTTCCCAACTTTATGTCACCTGGAAATCTCAAAGCTCATATGTAATTTTTAGTCTTCGGCCACCATATCCGTACTGAACATACCTAAATTTGAAGTCATCTCTGCTCTGAATAGGAGGTTGGGTTTTCAGAGCTCCCTTCCAGCCTACATTTCTCCATGAGTCTTTGCCTCCTTAGCAGCTGCAGTTTCAGAACTGTCTCTGAGAATCACTACAGGGAACCTCTCCTTTGCCGGTAATTCCCTCTTCGAACAGTGTGAACAATTGCAAACTCCCTTGATTCACTTGCAGCCCCAAAGCCCAAATCCATAGATAAGGTATCAGAAGCTCACAGAAAGTGAAATAGATGTAGTTCATCCCCTGTGTAGGGGAGCACTGGTCCTACAAAGGCAAGCTACTAAATTCTCTGGAAACAAATTAGCTTTAATAAATTATCTTGTAAATTCCACATTACCCGCTACTTCCCTAGTCTTATCTCTTCTTGCTACAAAACTTTGCCCAGCGTTGATGTCAAACTAACAGGCCTGCACTTGTCTGGATCACTCTTTACATTCTCCTGGACAGAAGTGTATTTGTTACTCTCCCATTCTGGGGACTATCCCTGATTTGCACAGTTGTGATGTATTTTTCCTACTTGACTTGTTCTGTGTGCCAATGCTGTTAATAGGCTAGGTAGATATCAGCTTGTCATTTTTCACTTGAATCACTGTAGATTTTTATTTCACCTCAGATGATGTTGTGCCTAGTGCCCTACCCTCATTTGCAATGGGAATCCTGTCACTGCCCTTAATATCACATTGTTGTTGCTGTTAGATGCAGGAAATAAGATTTGCAGCATTTGAGACATCATTAACTTTTGATCTATTTTTGCCTCGAGTATGCAACTGTCCTAATTTGTTCTCTTTGTTCCCCCTGGGTTCTGTGGCTTAAGTATCATTTACTATTATTGTTTAATTTCCTACGTGAAGGAGGTTTTGGGTCATTCGTACTTTATTTTTGCAGTTTTTAACCTCTGAAATGTACCTTTTCTCATTGCTTTTTTCCCATCTGAATTTTGAATTTTAACTCTGCCTTCTCTGCACTCCAGTCTCAGAGATGCTTAGTCAGACTCAATGATTCATTTCCTTAGATTTCAAAGTTTGCATTTGTAAGACTCAAAAATTTCGTTTTAAGCCTGGTTTTGTTTTATGTTTTGTTTTATCAGTTTTATGGTATGATAAGCTTTTGCTTCCACTGAAGGGTAGAAGTCATTACGAATAGTGCCAACAAAACAGAAACATAACAATGAAAATGATATTTGAATTCAGAATAGGTATTTAAAAAGTTCACCTTCTCCAGCACAAATGGGGAAAGTAAAATAAATAAATAAATAAATAGAGCAGTCCTAAATCATCAAAACTGGCCAAAGAATTAGAAGAAGCACTATTTTTCCAAGGCTGCAATGTTTTCCATTCATCTCACTGGGCCAGCAGAGCACTAGAGAGCTGGATGCACTGAAGTCCTGGCTCATACCCTAAATGACCTGCAGGAAGATCTTCTTATCTCTGTCCCCCCGTTTCTCCTTTCAATCTCTGTTTTGTCTGTTTGTATCACTAGCTATCAAAGCGCTACTGAGATATGCACGTGCAGCACCCAGCACAACCTTGTTTCAGGCTCCAGTGGGACCTTTAGGCATTACCATCCTATAAACAAGTAACAGTGATAGTGAGCGTAATTACAGTCGTCAAACTATTCCAGCTCCACTTCATTAGCCATGCCCTGAGCTAAATAACATTTTAATCAGTCTGATATGTCACCTGTGGCTTTCTTCACTGTCACTTGCAATCCAGCAAACTTCTTCCTTCATGTTTCTAGATTAGACAGAGGGTTCTTAACTGCAGACATCCACTTCCCTGTTCAGGAAGCAGTGAGACCTTTCATCTTCACCCAGAATTAAGATGATATCCAAGCATCATGAGACACAGCGCGTGTGTCTCCTAGGCCCATCCCATAAGAGCAGGACATTTACCTCACATGAGAAGAAGACTTAATGCAGAGGCAAAGCAAGATACTCGGTGTCAAAGCCATGTCTGGATGAGCATTAAAGACAGACCAATATTACCCAGTACAGGAGGAAAATCTATCATTTGAAGAAGATTATTGTCTCTGATTATTAGTTTCAAAATTAGTTTTTTCTTTGGATTTCCTCTGAACTTAAACTTAGTTTGGAATGCCTTTGGTTTTGAATAGTTCTGAAATTGTATTACTTCTCCTAAGTAAGTTGATAGTCTGTTCTATTTACATGAAATTCAAATAATATAGTGAAGGATCTGCCATCACTTTTACTGTGTGCCAGGCTGAGAGCCTTCCTGTACTTAAAGGCAACCTATAGGAAAGCTGGGGAGGGGGTCTTTATCAGGGCCTGAAGTGACAGGACATGGAGTAATAGCTTTACACTGAACAGTTAGATTTCTAATATATGTTAGAAAGAAATTCTTTACTGATAGTACTTCACATCCAGCCCCTCCAGCCCCTGGCATGTTCCCTGCAGCCCCTCCAGCCCCTGGCATGTTCCCTGCAGCCCCTCCAAGCCTGGCACAGGCCCTACAGCTGGCTCCGGGGACGACCCCACTGCTGTCTCAGGCACCAATACACACAAGGGGAAGGAATGCATGCAGAAGTCATCTCGTTTCGGAAGGGCAGAAAGTCCTCCCAAGAAGGGGAAGGAGCAAGAGGAAGGCGAGGCAGCCTACCCCAAGGTAGGGCCATCCCAGGGCACAGGAGGCTGTTGGAAAGGAGAGCAGAGAGAAAAGCAGCAGGAAGCAGGTGATCCCCATCCCTGGGTGAGCTGCGAGCCATGGGACAAGATTGCAGCTGTCCTCCAGGCGAGCACATTGTCAGCTGGCTGCTGCGCTGCTGGGATAGCAGCTGCGGGAGCCTGGCAGCAGAGGGCAGGGAAGCCAAGCAGCTGGGATCCTTCTCTGGGGAAGGGGGCACTGAGAAAGCGCTTGAAAACAGGGCACAAGCCCTCAGCCTCTGGAGGCGTGAAGGAAAGGGATCCCTTCTGGGAAGATGCTGTGGGCTTGCTGAGGCTCGAAGAACAGACGGTGCTGGCTGCTACCAGCGTGCTGCAGCAGCGGCAAGACAGAGCCGTGGTGGTTTTCCTCAGCTGGGCAGCTGAGCTCCAGCACAAGCGCTCTCTCCCTGCCCCTCCTCCAACGCCAAGGGGAGAAAAGAGGCTGGCAAGGGCTCAAGGGCTGCCAGAAGGACAGGGAGATCACTCCACAAGGAGCGTCACGGGCAAAGCAGGCTCAGCACAGCCTGTTCCAGTCCAGCCCGGGGCCTGCTCCTGCGGGGGCTCTCCACAGGCCGCGGCCTCCTCCAGGCCACAGCCACCTGCTCCACCGGGGGCTCCTCCACCCGCAGGGGGGCTGCAGCGTGGAGATCTGCTCCACGGGGGACCCATGGGCTGCAGGGGGACAGCCTGCTCCACCAGGGGCCTCTCCCTGCACAGGCCGCAGGGGAACTGCTGCTGGGAGCCTGGAGCACCTCCTGCTGCACGGACCTTGGGGGCTGCACAGAGCTTTCTCACTCCTCCCTGAGCCAGACGCTGCTGGGCAGCAGCTTTTGTTCCCTTTCTTAGATGCAAGATCTTCTTAAATTCAGTCCAGCCAAGTAGGAAAAGTAAATGTGGACAGCTGTATCTTGGCAAAGAAGATAGTAGGGAGCAAGGAGGTTCAGCAGTCAAGATGGAAGGTGATGCCATGAGGCTTACAGGCTAGTCATGTTCTAGTGAAACCCAGCCTGAAGAAGAAGAAACCTGCCTGACTACTTGATGTGAATAACAGACTCTGTTCAGCTCTTTCCTAACATAGAAACGGTGCTGACTGCTTCTTCAGAGTAACAGAAGTTCGTGATACTACTGAAATAGTTGTGGTTCAGATGTAGATCTGATTTCTCCTAAGCACACTGAATTCACAACTGTTGATCCTCCAGAGGAGGCTTTGCAATTGAACACCTGGAGAATAGGTAAATTTCCCGCCGTTGTTCTCCTCTCCTCTTGTTTTGTTTTGTTTTGTTTTGTTCCTAGTAGCATAGGCTTAAGACTCTGAAGAAACAGGCTGCTTTTTTTCATTTCCAGCACTGGCTGTTCCTCCTGAGCCCCGCCTTCTATTTTTGCAGTCATAGGATATGTGAATGTAAATTCGTGGAGAGAGGTAGAAAACTCTTTAAACTGGTGTTTTTTCGGCTATGTGGGGAGAACAAATAGAGTGGTTTTGAATATTCTGGCTCTTATTCAGAGCAGCATGTGGAGGGAGACAGATGCGTTTGCTTTTTTAGTGCAATGGCTTCAGAAGCAAGAGGGGCAAAAGCACTTTCTCTGGGAGCTGAAGAAGGTGTCCTAATCACAGGAGAGGTTTCTAAATGGCATATCTTTGCGAGGGTTCCTGTAGTCCGGAGGTTTTTGTTTGTTTGTTTGACGTTGGAAGGTTTTACTCTTAATATTCACATCCTTCAGCAGAAGTGAGAAATGTGATTTTATTTTGTGCAGTGTCGCGGACCCTCCGAAATCTCCTGGGAACGATGAATACCTCGCATAGTACCAATGTGATGACGGTGGAGACAAGGAGAAACCAAGAAGATCAAAAGAACGTGACCTCATTTCAAAAGAAACCGTTTTGTACGGCAAAGAGTCTTGTGAGCCTGGTGAGAAATTGCGGCAAACTTCCTCTCTCAAGTCTGACACTGAATGTAGCTCTAAAAACCTTTCCTCCTCAGCTGTTACAGAGAGATGCCAAGATACAAAGGACGAGACTAAAACCACTGAGAAAAAGCATTACCGAAGCAAGAGGGAACATGCTCCTAGTGAAGAGAAGGAGACTCAAAAAGCAGATCCTTCGAGCAAGAGAAGGGTAAAGTTGAATACAAAGAATACAAACTTGAACTCCTGATTGGCTTCATGCTGAACTCTGTGCTGTTCTTGTCCTAATCTTGGTCTCTCCATAGATAATATGGTTTAAATCCAAATAGAATCATGCGATGAGGAAGATCTCACTGCAACAAATTCAACATCTAAAATCAAAGTTGACATTTTCCGTGATTTTCTTCCTGAGCAGAAGTGTGCGGTACTCCTTTTATATTAACGTAGAGATTATTTCAAACAGTCTTGAAGTGCTTGATGACTTAACATTCTGCAGATTTATTATCAAATCAAAAAAAACCCCGACTTGGTAGACTATTTTTTTCCCAGTTTTGAATGACCACTAGGAAGAAGGTAGTTCCAGCATCAAGAAAGTCATGTGGAATGTAACAAAATGTACTGAACCAGTAAGTAAAACTTATATTTTTCTATTATTTCCATTGTTTCAACTCTTCAGATGTTTATGGATGGCATAGATAACAGAGGGGAGATCGTGGTAATCGGAGCTACCAACAGACTGGATTCTATAGATCCTGCTTTACAAAGACCAGGACGCTTTGGCAGAGAGTTCTTCTTCAACTTGCCAAATAAAGAGGTGAGAACTTAAATTCAACGTTAGTGCTACCATGGCAAAGTCCAACTTTATAGGAAAAAAATAATTGACAACTTGAACAAACGAGTGATATGTGGAGACACTGCATTGTTCCATGGAGGGCAAATCTGGTACTGGATATATATGGTCAGGATGATACCACCAAGTAGTTAGTTCTATAATCAAACCTTTCATTCCCCAAGTTGTACCTGTTTGCTTTATTATTTAGTCCACTTGGGTGTTTTCATCATGAAGTTGTGTTTTTGGTCTCAATCCTTCGCTTATGAATGAATAGGGGATGTGTTTGCATTTGATTGTGCCCCTGCTCGGTGGTAGTAGTTTGAGTCATAATTCTTTTCTTCTTTATAGTAATTGTAGCAATTGGAAGCATTGTGCCAGAAGTGCTTTCTGTGAATTTACTGACTGAAAATCAAATGTGATGAAGTAATGAGACTGTCCCAATGAAAGCTTGCTAAGTTTTAGAGAAGTTTTTTGGACAGCAAAGAAATGTTTCTGGATAAATTTTTCATTACAGTATTTTCCTCTGGGTCCTTAGGTCTCGTAGTTTGGAAACTTGTTATTGAAGCTATAAATGCCTTTTCTTTCACTGTAGGTTCCTAGAAAAAGTTCAGTATAACAAATAAGAAATATTCAATTTCCTGGTTGACAATGCAGAGTGTATATTAAATAACTGTAAAATACTTGAAAGTTGAGCAAGTAAGAAAAGCGTATTAATAGATGAGGGGTTTTGAGGGAGGACTGTTTTGTTTTTTGTTGTTTGTTTGTTTGCTTTTTGGTTTGTTTGTTTCTTGTTGGTATTTTTAAGGAAAACTTGGGACAAGCTAAAATGCAATGATTTTGCTTCCAGGCTAGAAAAGAAATTGTCAAGATTCATACTCGTGACTGGACCCCTCAGCCACCGGACATGTTGCTTGATGAACTAGCTGAGAAATGCATTGGTAAGACTGAAACAGAAACGGATTCTTGCTTGTGACCAAGTTGTAAAGAACCTTAGCTTGTACCAGGCAGTACCCATGCTCTTGTGCCTTGCTGCACAAGTAGTCAACGAGGCAGCTGGCACACCTTCATAGCAATCAGAGTGAGATGCTTTCATCTATTTACTCTTTGTTGTCGTTCCTTTTGTTGTCTAAGAACGTTAAATGGTTCTGGGGCATCTTCCTCAAGAGTATAGTTTTTGATGAGGAGTCTGCTTCAGCTGCATAAGCGCAGGATATCAGGCAGTGAGCAACATGAAACTTCCCTGCAGAGCGGTAGCACTTTGAATTCCCTGTTAAGCTGTTTGGTTTTGGCATTACAAATTCTTTAAATGTTGCATGTTGTAAACCTGGGCCTTGACTGATGTAACGTTTGATTTTTGTTTGTTAGGATACTGTGGTGCAGATATCAAATCTTTATGTACTGAAGCTGCGCTGTGCTCTCTACGCCGATGCTATCCTCAGATTTATGCAAGTAGGGAGAAGTTGCTACTAGACGTTAATTCTATTAAAATAAAAGCAAAGGACTTTTTCATGGCTATGAAGAAGGTTGTTCCAGCTTCAAACAGGATCGAGACTTCGCCCGTACAAGCACTCTCACCCATTTTCAAGCCACTTTTTCAAAGATCAGTAGAGAATATTTTACAAGTTGTGCAGAAGATCTTCCCGCATGCACAGCTTGCACTAAAGGAGGACCGACAGCAAGGTATAACCACAGCATCCACTTCTTTATAATTCTGCTAAAGCAAAAACTTGTGGTTTGTGCAATCAACTTAAACCTTTCAGACATAATGGTGGTAGAATTTTATTATTTCCATGTGCGTGTCTTTTTTTTGGGCAAGTCTGGAATATAACACATAGGTTTTATTGTGGATTCAAAACTGAAATGCCAAATGGAAGCTCTGAATGACTCAATACACAGTAAAGGATGATGCGTTCTCTACTGAAGCATCCTGCTTCTGAGGGCAGCTAAGATAATTAGCATTTGTAGAGGTTGACTTGAGGTTTGAAGTATAAGGCACCTATTTTTCTTTAAAAAATCAAAACTCAGATCTTTGGAGGGGAAGCATTTCTAGGTCAATGTTTCTAATTCCTTTCTTAAGAATGTCAGAACCAGGATACAAGTATAACTGGTCTAAGCTAAATATTGTTTTAGCTATCGTCCTTTTTAACCAGTCTCCTAATTTAAATGTTTGTGGATCGTACTATACACGTGAGATCAATTAGCATTGATACTTACTAGATGAATGGAATTCTGTGGCCATCACATCCTTTATCCCCATGCTTTCATTGTGGGAACCTCCTCCAGAAAGAAATGGTCTTGTTTGTTTCTTTTTTAGCTATTAAGCAACTGCAGAAAGTGTTTGTAATCTCCTTTATTCTAAGGTGGAGAAAAAAATCACCAAGAGTAGCGTACCTTACACGTACACATCAGTGGTACTTAGTAGAGCTTTGTAGGGCCTTGTGCCATCTCCTTAGATCTGTGGTGGGCTGAACTCTAGGAAATAGCTTTCAGTGTGTGCTCTCAAATGAAGAAAGGGTTTTGGCACTGATTTAGAAGCTGTATTAATGGAAGAGAAAGAGACAAAGGCTATTCAGGAAAGTTAACAAACCTCTTTTGCCTTTCAGAGCATTTCAATCCGATTTTACAAGATGATATGTTTGACAGTGATGACGATGCATCCTTGGTTTCTGGAGATGAATTAAAAGATGGAATGCCTGACGGACCAGAGAAAAAATGCCTCTGTTTCAGCAGGTAAAGAAAGATAGATCCCTGTTACGTTTAAATTCTCAGGTCTGCCGAGTCTTTGTGAACAGTTCCAGCTGTTAAAAGTGCGAGGGGTGGTAGACGAAGGGGCAACATCAAGTTTGTGTGTTGAAGGGGTGCTTGGTATTCACAAGAAGAAAGGGTGGAGGGACTAAAGTTGTAATGAAGTTGCTCTGAATGACCAAATTGAAAAGCCCAGGCTTCTCTTCGTAAGCCAAAGTGATCCGTAGACTACCAGAACACGTTGACTTAATCCATGGCATTCTTTGAAAGACTCAAGACCACATAAATGTGCTGTCTGTCCTTTTAGCTAAAAATACCCCAACTTTATGGGTTTGTGTTGCCACCTTTTGCCCTTCTGTTTTCCAGGATTGTTAAACCAGTAGTGAATTATGTAGCAGAAAGAAAACTGAGAAATGGCTTGTTAAAACACCTTGAGAAAAATGTGAATGGTGTCTTTATTTGTTAAGCCACCAAGTTGTGTTAATCTTGTGCTATTTTAGTATGGAAGTCATGCAAGCCCACAGTTGGAAAGTTAGATCATGTTGTCACAGCTGGATCAGTCATTTTTCTCCGTTTCTATTGCTGTGCTGTCCAGAAGATTTTCTGTGCTTTAGAGCAAGGCTAAGTCTCTAGCATCTTTGATTTAAGCCAGCAGAGGTACAGCCTGATTGTAGTGGGGAAACAAATGCTCCTCACCAATTTATTTCCTAGTAGTAAAGCAAGATTGCAGGGATATTAATTTGCAGTCTTGGTTTAGTTAAGAATAGGAAAAACAAGGGGAGAAGATGAAACAAAGGGAAGAAGGTGAAACAATTGGAATGACTGAATAACTTAACTGGAAATCTTACATGTATTTAATGTACCGCTGCCATTTGGATTATTTGGGGAGGGAAAAGAAAGTCTATAGGAAAATTACTTGGAACATCTGTGTGTCTATTCAGCACCTCATTTATAAACTTGTTTTCTGAACTCTTGTTCTAGGAGTGCTTTCTGCGAACCAACATCATGCCAGCCCCGTCTGCTAATAGCAGGAAAAGAAGGGTATGGCCAGGTTTCTTACGTGGCACCCGTGGTGTTGCACGCTTTGGAGAAGTTTTCTGTTCACACCCTGGACCTTTCTGTTCTGCTTACAAACGTTGCACCGCCAGAAGAAATCTGCGGACAGGTACCTTTTTTCTTTTTCTTCTCATCGGATTCACTGACTGTATGTAAAGGATCAATCGAGTTGCAAGTAAGGTGAGCAAAATTCATTGGTAATGGAGGTGGCCTTGTTTTAATGTGCTGGGATGTTTGCTTCTGTCTGAAAATCCCCTTTTCATTTAGACAGCACCACAAACAATCTGGATGTTGTACATGTCGACATTTTCCATACCCAATTTTACAGTGAGGCTGTTGCTAGCAGCTCAGGAAGCTGGGCGGTGTTGCTAATAAACATCTCTTTGTGGAAAGAAATGCTGCTCATTTCACTGGGATCCAGAAAGTAGTTCTCATTGCCTCCTAGGACTGTGTGCTCCCAGTAGATGGCTCTGTATCAGACTGCATGTCGGCTACTTTTTGTAGCCTTCTTCTAGATTATATTAGTAAGGCAACCAAGGTTTGGGGCTTCTGTTTATTTTGTTTTCGCACGGACATGCACAACTTGTGCTGTTGCAGTATGTGCACTAAAAGCATTAACATTCAGAAAACACTTCATTTGCACGGTGATGTGGTTTTAACTAGAAAAAATGACCAGATTTGGTGTTTTTACTTTTAGGCAGGAAATCCATTTTCTTGTTTGGCATCACTACCTTAAAATATTTTTACCTTTAGTGGAAACGTTTGAGAGTCATACAAGTAAGGACAGACATGTTACACGACTGAATACTGATGTGTCCCTTAAGAGGGACATTTCCTTTCTTTGTTATGCGATGATTGTGGCTGTGGCCATATAGCTACGGTTTCTAGCCACTGCCTGAATATATCCTTCCCATCTTCTGACTAGAGTTCTCCGAATACTGATAATCTGAAAGGGTGCACAGAGAAATTCCTTATGTGAAAGGATGCTTGCCACTCTGTTCACGTAGTTTCATTTCATGGGGCAGTCAGATGGCTATGTAGCTATGTATTAAGAGGTTCTTGTACGTGTTTTAGTTTTCTTACGCAAGCTTTCCATTTCACTAGCTGATCCGAAATGCTCAGAAGACAGCACCAAGCACAATTTATGTCCCAGATATCCATTTATGGTGGGACAACGCTGGACCTGCCTTGAAACTTACTGTTCTAACTCTACTACTTAACATTCCAGCACTTTTGCCAGTTTTGCTGCTTGCTCCGTCTGATGTACGTCACTCAGATCTCCCAGAAGAGGTATTTGTCAATACTTTCCTTACTATTTCTTCAGTGTCTTGTAATTTATGAATGCTTTCAACATCAAACTGGTGTGCTTTCTTAAATGCATACTGTTTTACTCAGACACCCTAACAAATCACTTAAAATTTGCTTAGAGAAAAAGAATACTGTGAAAGCATCTGCTTAAGGTTTTTCCTGAGTCAAGCAAGTGACTTTCACCCCCTTCTCACACATGCAAATAATAAATTAATACAATAATTCTGGTGGCTACAAAGTGGTTCAGTCAAGAATATGAAGTGCTTGAAATGACAAGAGGATGTTTTTACTGAAGAGATTTCTTCTGACAGTCTGCCATTCCATGCTATGTTGGGTAAACTGCTAATAATGCAATTTAGTAGAGAATTGAAACACTTTGATTAAAAAAAAATAAGTAAATCAGTTTCTTTCTTCATATAGGCCAAAGCTTTCCAAGCTGGAAAGCTGAGTTCCAATTTCTGCTAAAGTAACTTTGGAATTGAATTCTAGTTGTAATCCTAAATAAACTGTAGTAAAAGTACGTGCAGAACTTCATTGACTTCTGAGAGTTTACATTAAGGGAAGGTGCCCAAAACAGGACCACGCTGTTGTCATTCTGATGATTTGGTCTCAGTCACTGGGGGAAGAGAACGGGTCTTACCTAGACGTGTTTATTATCAACTGCTTTGAAAGTGCTTGAGTTCCCACAGAAGTTTTTGTACAGGCTGTAAATTCCTTCTAAAATAAGTAGTGAAATTCCTCACCTACCTTTTAATACTAGAACTTGAAAATGGAGGAAGACGTAGAGGTACTAGCTACTTCAGACACCTTTTGGGAGAGAAATAAAAACTCAGCAAAAAGCCCTCACTTGTCTGCTGAAGCCTGTCTCTTCCCTCGATAGCCATAAAGGTTCTAAGTAAAGGCTGCAGCAAGGCAAGTAAATACAAAGGAAGCGCTGTTGGATGTGGTGAAAGCCATTACTTTACCAGTGTAGCGTACAATCCCTTCAGCGAGCTTTAATTCTACAGGTGATTCTTAAAGGTGATATTTGAATTTGCCGTGCCAACCTGTGAAAATGTAGCCTTTTAAGGCCAGGAAGATAACTTTTTTCAGTTTGTGTTCTTCAGGTTATTATTAATTTGAAAAGGTACTCGTCTTTTTGGAATAGAAGATGAGTTTTTTGTGGCCTTAAATCTGAAATGTCTCTCCTCCTTCTGCTTTAGATCCAAA
Source organism: Aythya ferina (assembly GCF_964211825.1). Taxonomy (NCBI): domain Eukaryota; kingdom Metazoa; phylum Chordata; class Aves; order Anseriformes; family Anatidae; genus Aythya; species Aythya ferina. The sequence continues at coordinate 272,859 of NW_028181429.1, forward strand.
AATTATTTAATACGGAATTTGGAGAAGTGTGCAATATTGAGTTGCCTGGTAGGGCAGAGAGAGCAGCCTTTTTCTGAGGACCTAATTCTAAATGAAGTGGCTAAGCCTCCTGTAAACAAAAGAGGTGAGGAGGATATGAGAAGTACATCTAAAACTTTCCTATCAAAGTTACTAGCTCTTTGGGCTTTGCTTTGGTGGTCATTTTCTGTCAGTAATTTGTCATATGCTTGTATTTGAGTACTGTAAATTGGCCAATTTTTCCTGATGAATTGAAGTTGATTGGACATTGGAAGTCGTGCCTGTAGCACCACCAGCTGAGCCTCAGAAGCCACAAGAGTGATCCCCACAAAAGTAGGGATGCTGGAGGAGGAAGAGGAGGATACCTTGCGTGACCTTAGAATTTTCTTGAGGGACGTTACTCACAGACTTGCCACTGACAGACGTTTCAGGGAATTTGCAAAGCCCGTTGACCCACAGAAGGTAAAGTAGTGCTGATCCGTGTGTGTCTGTAACTTCTCAGTGTTTGTACTTCTCAGCGTTTTGGGGAAGGTTCAACTTTGTTTTTAGGGCTGCACTGTTAGGATTTTGCAAGAAGCAGAGGCAGTGCTTTTACTTCTGCTGACTCTCAAATGTCTCTTATGGGATTATTTGCTGAAAGCCCTGGTTTCATTCTAAAAAGCCAGTCCAAATGCCAACACAGTTTGCTCGTGAAAAGGCTTTGATATGTAGGCATGTCACAGCACTGAAAAGCACAGAGATCTTTCCTTATAATGACAAACAGTATTTACAGGACTACTTGAATGAAGTCTGAAGCCCTTTCTTGGACTGTCAGTTCCTGTGGGAACAGGAATAGGAGCAGCAGTTTGTAAAAATAAGTTTTGAGATCCTGTTCTCTGTTTCATCTGGAACTCCTCAATAGGAATCAACCATAAGTGCAGTGTGTTTTCTTTTTCCTCCAATTGGCTGCTTAGATGCCTTTTTCTCCTTAATTTATGAGATAAGCCTAAACTAGGGGCGTATATTTCAAAGACAGGTGTAACTTGAATATACCTGGGGATCAGCAAAGTCGTCTTCATGTGGGCCTCCACTGGCTTTTCTTCCCCTTTTCTCCTAGGTTCTTGAGCTGTGAAAAATCTAGACAGATACATATGTCCTCATCTGAACTGGTCATTAGGCTCCTCTTCTGGTCTGAGGGAAGAAATGAGCACCTCAGGGCCCAGTTATCTCATTCTAAAGTAGATGCCTGCAATAGGTACTTCACAGGTGCAATTCATGCACCTTTTCCTCAATGTCGACAACAAAGAGAATGCCGGATGGCTTGCTCAGCTTTCACTGTTGTGATTTTCTGAAGCAAAGTGAAATGAATCTCCCACCCTCAGTGTTTCTTCTCTACCATGCACGTGCTTCTGACCTCCCTACTTCTTGTTGTCCTCTCGTGGCCGCTCTAATGAAAAATGAAAAAGCCCTTCCATTTTTGAGAAGCAAACTGGTTAATTTCAGCATCTTCTGATGCATCGCAAATGTTCAGAGTTTTTAGGAAGTCGTTTATTTAAAGTCTTCAGAATAATTTTGGTAGACAGTGTGCAAGGTTAAGAAAACCTCTGAATGCTTGTATTTGATCTGCAGGTACCTGACTATGCCACAAGGATTAAAGAGCCGATGGATCTTTCAACAGTTCTGACTCAAATTGACTCGCGCCAGTACCTCGCTGCAGGAGACTAGCTGAAGGACATCGATCTAATCTGTAACAATGCCTTAGAGTACTACCCGGATCAAAGATCTACAGGTGAGGATGTGCTTTATAGCCCTAGTTTAAAAAATCTGTCAAACATATAGATGGATAAATGCTGTGTGCGGACAATAGACTTCGGATGGATTAGATGATTTTGGACGTCCAGACTGTAAATATTTTATCATTTTGCTACTTGGGCATGGAATTGTGATATAAGTGTTCCCACGGAACTAATGCTTTTGTTTTAATTAACTTCGATGTTGTTATGCTGAAAATATTCACTGAGAGAACCTTTTGGAACAAACCTATGAAGAAAGCAATTTTTTTCTGTGATCAAAACAGTTTCATTGGTTGGTAGACAACATTCAGTTAAAGTGTGTAAAATTTCAGATAGTCACAGCGCCTATGTTTTGCAAGACACTGCATATTCAATGGTGAGGAACGAACTGGATACAGAGTTTAGACGACTTTGTGAACAAATTAAAGAATCTCGTGAGAAAAGAGGTACGTGCTTTAACGCTAAGGATTTGAAGACTTGTCTCTGCATTTGTAACTGAAAATGCACGACGAAGATCTTTGGTATCTATTCTTTCTTGCAAGGTCGCACCTCTGCAGCGTGTGCTCCATGCGACAACTCCAAGTTACCACAGCAGAACCCTGCTACTGAAGACGAGAAACCAGATGAAGAGAGTAATGAAAATGAGGAGATGCCAGCGGCACCTGTAGATGCCAGTACACCCATTTCTAATGGCAAGTTGCATTTTATTCAGCTGCTCTTGTCGTTCATACCTTCTCTGTTCTTGAGGCGCAACAGGTGTCTCTGATGCCTGGCTCTTTATGGCAGAGGTAGTTTGTTTTCAAATTGACTTCCAAATGGGAGAGAGAAATCCAGAGGTCATTCATTCAATATAGTGATGAATTAAAGTTCAAAGAAAGTTGGTTCATTTGATGTACTCTTACTGGAACTTCATTTTGTAAACAGAACGACCCCCCACTCAAGGATATGACAGCTTCCCTCCCGTACTAAAAATGATAGTACTCACCCTTGTAGGAGCAGCAATGTGAAGAAGGTCAAGGGCAGTAAGAAGGGTTCGAAGCTTTGATATAACAAGCCTTACACTTTTGTTGACAGAGCTCCTAATAAGCATCTTTAGCAAGGTCTGGAGATGGGAGAAAAACTCAAACTCGATTTTAATTCTAGGATGTATAATGTCAAGCTTGACTGTTCCTCTGAACAGTCAATTGAATTATTTTTTTTTTTAATTTAAATTAATTAGTTTATTTTTTTTAATTTAAATTCATTTGAATATAAAGTTTTTTGTTGTTGTTGTTGTTTTTCACGAAACACTAAGTTTATGTGAAAGGTTTTGCTGCAATATCTTTTTGCCAAGGATATTAAGCTTAAGTTATCCACAAGAAAACGGTGGGGAAAGGGAAGCTTTAGTTTTGAAAGCTTTTTTTTTTTTTTTTTTTTTCTCTCCAAGTTTTTCTTGAGCACAGCAGCGTTTCAGTGTCTGCCTGCCATTAGTTGCCCCACTACCAAGTCAGGAGGGTCAATTAAACTTGCATGAGGCATAATTTCTTTATCTGAATCTACGTGGTTCACATAAATATATTCTTGTTTCCTTCTTTCCCTAGGATTATTCTTCTCCCAGTATTGAATGTTTCAACGGACACCGTTTAAGATCAATGAGCAAAAGCATCCTGCGGTGTTCAGTCTCCAGCTTTGAAGAAAGTATGGCGATACTGAGGGGAAATGTCAAGAGAAGATGCTTTTCAAGGTACTGTATTTCTATATGTTCAATCTCTGTTCGATTTGTAGATTGAAAAGCAAGAGAGAAAGCATGTGCAGTGAGTTGTGGCCTGATAAACCTCCGGCTAAAATCAGCAGAGGCCTATGAGCATGCTGATGGCGTACCAGTACCTTAAAACTAGCATCCCTCTTCTCAGTGAAAGTCTTCCGCTTTTCTAAAAAAAACTGTTTTTTTCCCCAACCCCTTTGAGGTGGTGTTGTGGTTTAACCCGGCCGGCAGCTAAACACCACACAGCCCTTCTGCAACCCTCCCACCTCCCTCTCTGGGATGGGGGAGAGAAACGGGACAGTGAAGCCCGCGAGTTGAGATAAAGGCAGTTTATTAAGACAGGAAAATAATAATAATGATGATGATGATGATGATGATAGTACTGCTACTAGTAATGTGTACAAAACAAGTGATGTACAATGCAGTTGCTCACTACCCGCTGACCAGTGCCCAGCGTACCCCCTAGCAGCCCGGCTGCCCCGCCCTATCCATGGTGCAGCGTGTTGCCATAAGGCATAGAATTCTTTGGCCAGTTGGGGTCGGCCATCCTGAGTCTGTCCCCTCGCAGCTGTTGCTGTGCGCCGATTCTGATCGCCAGTAGGACAGTGAGACACCGAAAGGTCCTTGGCTTGTTGTAAGTACTGCTCTGCAGCAATTGAAACATCGGGGTGGTATCAGCACTCTTCTAAACATCCTTTCACACATCCTCAGCCAAAACATAGCAACCTACCCGCTACTAGGAGGAGAACTAACGCTGTCCTAACTGAAACCAGGACATGTATCTTTTCCACTTGGGTGCTATTGCTCATAATTTTGAGAATTCAACATGAGCAAGCTAGGAAATGGGGGTACATACAGAACCGCGTGTATATGGCACGCAACAGACTTGGGATGTGGATCCTGCGTGAGGCCTACAGGCTTCTCTTTGTATACCATGGAGCACTGGCTTGTAAACATGGTGAAATTTCCCATCCTTGATGGGTCTAATACAACAAGTCTTTTCTCCCTTCTCTGCCCTGTCCTCTTTCTTAATGTAGGCAGTTGAGAAAGCCAAAATTGGAACGAAAAAAAGAATATAGCACAGGTAAGTGGCTGTAAGTACCCGGGATACCTATTTGCGCAGGTTACTGAAGAGGATGGCACTTGGTCACTCCATGGCTTTCATTTGGCCCCAAAGCCTTCTGTAGTCAGCTGAATTCACTCCTCAGTGACTTTTCTGTGAAGAGAGGTAGGTGCAAATAGGAGATTTTATGGATTCCTTGGGGAGGGAGCAGTGTGAATTGCAGCTTGGTAGGCACAAAGCAAACTGTTCTAATTGTGCAAAGTAAATCGATACTTGATAAGTTCAAACTTAGTTTTATAGCTGGCAAGCACAAAAGTAAACCTTAGCTGTGATCCTAGCAGCACAGCGGTGTAGCTCTTCCCTTCCCCTTGTCCTCTTGGCTCTTTTAATGACAGTGCAAGCAACCAACCTGTGCCAAAGGGTGCTGTATGGCAAACAATGGGCAGGCTTTTTTCTAAAAAGCACGAGTTTGAGTTATGTGGTGTTTGGGTGTTTCTCTTGAAACGATTCTTCCCTCCTTGAGCTGTTAGATCCTAATGCAGGAAATGGAAGTGCTGCATGCATAAACAGAGTAATCAAACATACACCTCTTAGGAAGAGGCTTGCAATGTCCTAGTGTTTGTTTTGAGCACTGTTAGATACAGTTTGACATGAATGGAGTGAAAACACCTTAGAGAAAGGTGTTGATTGTTCTCACTTTTCCAAGACAGAAATAACTGGAGTAGATTTCCCTCCTGCATGGAACAAAAGTTGCACGTTTGTTTTTGTCTGGCTAGCTTTCAGTCTCTTTAAAAATTTCCCTACAGGTCCCAGTTTTAAGTAGACAGTTTAAATGTGCATAGCGATAAAGAAGTGGAATGCAGTGGTTGTGACACCAACTTCTGATCTGAAATGTAAAGAAAACTCAATCCACTTCAGGGTGCCTTTTTTGTTTGTCTGTTTCCATTTTACAAGAGCAACGGTGAAATAAGGAGAATCCCATCTTCACTGTTTCAAAATCCTTTGTTTCTGCGTTTCAGTCACCAGAACCTTGAGGAGTAGAGCTGGTGCAAAAACTGTGAGACGAGTCCACGGAGAAAACAGGGACTTGGAGCTGCGCCGCAGCTGTAGAGTCGGACACAGTCGGTACTCGACTACTAACTCGTCCATTCTATTTGACAAACTTATGACAAAGTAAGTCATCTTTTCTTGCAGACCTCTTAGAACGATCTTTCTTAGCAAGCCTTTGCACTATGGCATGATGTTGGCCTCGACTTGCTCTTTATTCTGACAGCAAAGAGGTATGGCTGCTCCTGGCATTTCCTTCCTGTTTACAGGGAGACACCGTTACCTGGCTAGATAAACAGATTTTCTTGAAGGTGCTATTTCAGCATATAAGAATTGATTTAAAAAACAACAACAACCACAAAAGTGCTTCATGGCTTACTAGTTTTGTAATCTCACATTTCTCCAGGAATACTTGATTTGCTGCATTTCACCATTACACTCGTCAGCGCCGCTGATTCTGGTTTATCACTATTTGCATTGCAAATCTCCTTGTCCAAAGCTTAAACTGATGTATGCACTGCTTGAAAACAAAACCTGAAGCTGCAGAGCAGAAGACTCAAGTCATTATGTTAGCAGCTGTGTAACCATACTGCTTTCCAAGCATAAGATGTCCAGCTTATTTTGTTTCTATGAAGAGTTTAAATGGCTCCCGTTAAGCAAAGATGTCCCCACACTGATACTATTAAGCAAGGATTCCACCTCCTTTGGCTGAGGTCTGCTCCCTTACTCATATTGGAACATTCATCCAAGTAGCCTGCAATTCCACACTCTCGGGGGAAAGTCCATAGAATAGCAAAGGTTCCTCCAGTCTCTTCCTCAGCCTTTTTTTGAAGCATGCAATAAAGCAAAACATTCACAGGCTGCCCTTCCATGCAAAACAAGGCAAATTAGTAAGACAGGAGCCACAAAACTGATTGTCCTTTAAAGTTAAAATGAGATTTGAAATAGATCGAGTTAGCAAGTGTTGTAAGTCTGTAGCTAAGTCTGGTTTTGCCAATGCAGCACAATTCCCTATCACGTAGCCAGAGCTGCTTCTGTAGCTCCAAGAAGCAAAACTGCTTTGACAAAATACTGTGTCATCAAAGCATTCGTTGGCTCAGTAGGCATGGCTCAAGTTCAACAAGTTTGTGAAAAAATGAGTACTAACAGAAGCAGCAGGGTCCAAAGAAACACTTTATGTCCCCACTGCGAAATGAGGGGCTTTACCTTGAGTGTTATGCACACTGTCAATAGAAAAGCACTGTAACAGAATCTGCCACGGCAGTTTGCATGTTACTGAAGGACCATCAGAGTGGGACTGCAGCAAGATCATTGCGAAGTTACAAAAAAACCATGTGGGGGTGGGAGTTTAGTTGCGTTCGATAACACAATCTTAGATAAAGATTTTGGTCTTAACGTAAAAGTAAGGATGTCTACTGATCTCTTCAACTCCAACAACTGAAGCCCAAGTCTGAAAAATCGCCTTTAAGAATGCAAAGAAAATATTTAACTCTTCTGTATGTTCATACTTTGCTATCAAGCAAAGGAATGAATGCTGATGCCTTAACTATGTAGGGCTGTAGCTTACAGAGAGACTACACCTTCCTGTTTTTTTCCCTTTAAAAACGTTAAATGTACGTGAAATTATTTGGGGGTGTTTTCACATGCAAAGCCTAATGCAGTGCATGCAAGCCCTGTCATCTTCTTCGTCTAGTAGTGTCACGTTAAGGGGTGTAGCCGATTGACCGTCATGGGTCCCGTCGGATTCAGGGTGCTGAACTATCACGGTCACGGATTCACCAACAACGCAGTACGGCCTCGCTCTAGTCGCATTCAAGGAGAACTCTCACAGCTAGGAAGAATGCAATTAAGTGCAATTTCTTACGGCGACAGGTACACAGGTTCTTTGGATTGTCAGTGATAAATTCACTGTCTGCAAAAGCAAGCTAGCATGCATGAAATGCACAGGTACACAGCCTAGGTATTAAGACATGAAAAAGCATCAAAACTCTAGAGATTTCTAAGATTCCACAGAGACGCCTGGCATAAGCAAGCGTTCAGATCTTACCCCACGGCGTCCCAATGGAGTGGGGATGGGGGAGTGAGAGGCTCAGCCTGTCGAGTGATGTCAGAAGGAATCCTTCCTGATAGTATCTTCCCTAACATCCCCTTTCTCTTAAAGCAATTGATATTATTTTCTATCTTTAAGGTGGAGCTTGAGTGACTCTAGTCATGCATATCTTGGTTGTGCGTGGTAGAAATGATCTCACTTGCGTTTAAAGGTACAGGCTCTGAGAAATTCCGAGGGCGTGCTCAGTGAGGGGTGGTTGCACCTTGGAGGCGGGTAGCTTTTGGGATGGAGGTGTGCTTATGATGCCTAGTCGCTTAAGGCGATTACTCCACAAGTAGTAACTTAGTGTTGATTTAACTACAGCATATCTAAAACATAAGAAGGATGTTAGTATGGAAGAAGCCGATGAAACCAGTCCTTAAATCTTACTACTTATTGTGCGTGAGCAGACTGGCGTGAGTTTTAGCTATACTGGCAAATATCAAACCACACCTGTGTCGTCCCAGAGCTGGGAAAAAAAAAAAAAAAACAAAAACAAAACCAAGGAAATGTTGAAGCAAATAGGGAGGCGTGTAGCTTGTGCAGTCTTTTAGCTGAGAAAATAAAGAAGGAGAGAGACAGGTAGCCTTGAGCTAGCAGAAGCAAGGAAGAGAAGGGCTAAAAGGGAAAAAACAGGAAGGAGAACACCAGCTCCAGACTGACCTCTAGTAACCTTTTTCTCATTAAGGGTCATTAGCACATTAAAAATCACACCTGTCAAAATGCTAATCTATGCTAATGTGGGATTCGGTGTGTGTCCCCCCTCTCCTGTTCCCCCTCCCCCCCGGTATTCCTCTGTAATGCACAAGCTCAGTGGAGATAAGTTAGGTGAGCTGTAATAACCAATCCAAAGGAGCCAAAGAGAGAGTTTTCACAAGTTTCCTGTGTATAAATGACGGTGATTCGAGTCAGAGGTGTGCTTGCTTTGCGAAAGATGGCCAAGTACCTGACTCTGCAGAGTTCTATAAGTAATTATATAATTAAAAGACCTTCGTGTGCATTCCGACTCGGTGCTTATTGGCGCGGTGCACTCTGCACGAACCTGCAGACAACATCTGTACTCAGTGTCATGCCTACAGACAACCCTTTACTGTTGGGACCTGCATATTTTTCTGTGCATTCAACACAACCCCTTTGGCACAACTAGTTAACCACGTAGCTGCCAGTCCACCACTCAGTTGCACTTGTGAAGAGGAAAAGCTATTTCCGTCTACTGGAGGAGCACATCCTCTAAATGCAAGCTTCACTCAGCTGGTCATTTACTGCAGGACAAGATTTGAAAAGTGTTGTTGAGTTCTGGGTTTCCTGCTTACAGGAAAAATTAAGTGCTAGATCGCCCTCTACTCCGCTTTGTCTGCTGCATTTAATGGAGATTAAACTGATTTCGTTTGCTCCTCCGTTTATGGACAATGAGCTGAAGGAACAGGTACAGCACATTAGCCTGGAATGCCTTCCCTCCCAACCAAAGTAAACTGGAGCTGTACCTAACACAAGCAGAAGCAAGGCTTCTGTGTTTTCAGCTGAATAAAGTTCCAACAAAATCATCCTCTGGGATTTGAAGCTTACTTCACATGACATGCCAACGACTCTTTTCCCTCCATTGTAAAGCGGATCCCTGCTGTTAGTTGCTCTAGAAGCAAAGGAATCATCGGTTTGGTTACCAAATAGCCGCTTCTGCAAACGAGAAGTGTTGTGCTCTCTCTTCCCTTTGAATGACTCCACACTTCTCATCAGCTACTGGATTGCTGACCTAGAATCAGAGAACATCCCAAGGTGGAAAGGACTCCCAATAATCACCAAGTCCAACTGGTGGCTCCACACAGGACCACCCCAAAGTGAGACCCGATGTCTGAGAGCATTGTTCAACACTTGTTGACCTCCGTCAGGCTCGGTGCCATGAGCAGTGCCCTGGGCAGCTGTCTCAGTAGCCAGCCACCCCCTCAGCGCAGCGCCTGAGGCGCACGGGGCTCGGCGGGGCGGCCCGGGAGGGGAGGACGGCGGGGCGAAGTGGCAGCTCCCTCAGAGCCGTCTCCCCGCCGCCTCGGCCGCATGTCGTGGCTTTTTCATGTCGGGGCTTTTTCATGTCGTGCCCTCGGTCTCTCGCCGTGGGTGAGATGCTGCTCCCCAGCGCGGACCCCTTGCGCGCGGGGCCTGCCCGCGGCGGCGGCGGGAGGGAAACCCCAACCCCAAAGCCCTCCCGGCAGGGAGAGCTCGGGGTGAGGGCCGATCCAGCACCGACAGTAAACACACGCCGGAGGAAACGCTCTGGTTTTAGCCATGAGCAGCGCGGCCAGGTTCACAAGGCGTCACGCTGGAGCTCCGAGTTCGGCGGCGTTCCGAGGCCGTTGTGGCGGTTGTGGAGACGGCCCCGGCTGAGGTGGCTGCTGCTGTCGCTGCTGTCCCCTCTGTCCCTGCTGTTGCCGCTGTTGCCGCTGTTCCTGGACCTTGGAGACCCCCGGCGGCTCCCTGTGCCAGGCCCTGTGGCCCCGGGGAGCTGCCCGCCGCCTCGTCGGCCAGCCCGGCAGCAATCCTGCCAGCACAGAATAGCCCACTGCGTTTCAGGGTAAAGTGACGATTAATTTCTATTTCCTGGCCTGGGTGCTGCTTTCTTCTTTAAGGAAGCTTCAAGGTTAAAGGTTCAACTCAGTTATGTCAGGGTTCAACTCCGTTTCGTGAAGGGGCTCTTGTACGAAAGCTTAAGCTGGGATTGACTCTCTGCTAAGCGGAGGCCAAACGTGGACCTACTGAGAAGCAGGTCCTAAGTGATAACATTTTCTAAAGAGACTGCTAAACACATCTGAAGAGTGCTGCTGCAGAACTCTGAATGGGGGGATAGCAACTGTCTTAAGTGATCTGGAATCTTGAATTTACTTTTCAATGGACAAGAGGTGTGTCTCTCAAGGCAAACAAAGAGAGGAGTAACACCCTCTCTTGTCACTCATGTCAACATAAATTTATGCTCAGAGCGTAGGTGTAGGAACAGCATCGGTATGTATATGGAACATCGGGAGAGGAAGCTCCATCGGTATTTACAGTTTTTCTACTACCTTGCCAGAGAGACGTCATCTCCAAATGAGAAATGGATGTATTTTGAAACAGTGGTGGTGGATCGGATTTCTTCTTTCTAGTGTTAATATTTGCTCTTGAATCGTACTTAATAGCTGGTAACACCTCAACCAGTTGTCAAAAATAAACTTAAAAATGTGTAAGGCTTATCTCATTGGTCAGTATAAAGATCAAGGTCTTCCCTTCCCTTCCCTTCCCTTCCCTTCCCTTCCCTTCCCTTCCCTTCCCTTCCCTTCCCTTCCCTTCCCTTCCCTTCCCTTCCCTTCCCTTCCCTTCCCTTCCCTTCCCTTCCCTTCCCTTCCCTTCCCTTCCCTTCCCTTCCCTTCCCTTCCCTTCCCTTCCCTTCCCTTCCCTTCCCTTCCCTTCGCTTTTTTTCTTTTTTCCTTTCCTTTCCTTTCCTTTCCTTTCCTTTCCTTTCCTTTCCTTTCCTTTCCTTTCCTTTCCTTTCCTTTCCTTTCCTTTCCTTTCCTTTCCTTTCCTTTCCTTTCCTTTCCTTTCCTTTCCTTTCCTTTCCTTTCCTTTCCTTTCCTTTCCTTTCCTTTCCCTGCAGTATTGTTTTTCTGTTCTCCTTCTCACTGCAGTCTTGATTTTGTTTCTTGTCCCTTAAGTATGTTTCCAAAGTGTTGCTGAAACATTTTCCCTTTCAATCCTACAAAAGGAGCTGTCACTGGTGAAGATCGGAGCTTATCCCTGAGCCCAGGAGCTGTCACCTTAGTCTTCCAATCGGACAAGGACGACTTCATTTCTCATGTAAATGCATTTGTCAGGTTTGCGTATTGTTTTTTCAGGAATGGAAAGTGTGTATAGAATGGATTTAAAATCAATTTTAAATGTAAAACGTCAAGGCAAAAAAGTTCTAATTACAACCTCTGCACACAATTTGCCAGCCGTGGGACTAGGAGTTTTCTTATTTACTGTGTTTTGTTTAACGTGTCTGAAGTTTAATGGACAGCAATCAAGGCGTGCTAGAAATCTGAAAGCACTTTATGCTTTGTTCTCTCCGTCATTTTGGTATAACAAACTAGCTTATGTTTTAAACCCTCCATGAGGTTAGTGGTTTCCCTAAAGGTAACAAGTCCCTGTGTGCTACAGTAAGACAGTAACAAAACATGAAGTATAGAAGTTCATCCTGTCATTATTCAGCTTCTGCCTATGGACACACAACTACGCTTATTTAAAGCGGTATCACCTTGAAACCTAATCAGCATTTTAAAAAGGACTTTGTAGCAGTTATTGGCTTTTGTCCTGGAGGGCTGAGGTTTGTTTTGTTTTGTTTTACATTCAGCATTTCCGTTTCTAGCTTACATTCCCCTGTTATTTTGCATGAGGAAAGCGTGCAACTTTAGAAAGGAGAACGGAAAGAGCTGCTTTTTAGTCTAACTTTTCAGTTTTTCGTAGGAGTTTTAAATGTGGTAGGAGTAAAACACCAGAAGTACTGCTGCCAAAGTTATATTCAAACTCGTCTTTCTTGGAGAAGCAGAAGAAGCCCAGGGAGAAATAAATTTGCAAACATGCTCTTCATGCTCTCCTTTCCCAAGATTTCTCTGAGATATAGCCCATCCTTTGTGGGTTTTGAGGTATATGGTTCCCAGGAGTGAAAAGGAGGGCCAAACATCTCTCCTCTTGGATCTCAGCATGCCAGGGCTTTAGTGTACTGCCACTTACAGCTCCGCTTTTTCACCTGGAAAAAGCGACCGCATGATGTAGACTGAGGAGCCCTCACAAATTAACTTGCCGTCACCAAGTGACGCCCAGAAAAGGTGTATTTAAAAGCTAGGCTCATTATAGAATCACAACAAACCCCTCATGACTGGTGCAGTAGACAGTGAGGTAGAGGGCGAGCCCTGGAAAGACAGAAGAAAAGTAGCAGTGAGTTCTGGGTACCTTTGTGCAGACGAAACAGAAAAACGCAGGCAGTGAAGTAATAGTGTTCCGTTACTAATGCCAGCAATAGATAATTGCAACAATTATCTATTAGATCATAGGTACTAATTAACAGATAATTGCGCAACTCCGGAAATCAATAAATAACTGATTCCCCTCAGAGAATGTCTTCTACATTTTTATATTAAAAAGACTCCAGAGTTGTAATGGATTAAAATCCTACGGAAGGGAAAGAAATGGCATCAGCCACTAGTTCTGCAGAAGCGAAAAGTAATACTGATAGAGTTTAGATGGAAATTTTCACTTTGTGTGTTTAGTTTGGGGATTCTTTTTAAATCATTCATACCAGCGATTTAGTTCTTAAGGCTGTTTCTTTGAGATTAAGTGACAGGACTTCTGTTACTCTTTTCTTCTTGGAATGCTTCTTGATAGTCTTACGTCAGCCAGAACTTCTGTCTCTGTTGCAGATGTGAACAATGACCGTAGCTAAGAAGCCCAAATCTTCAAAGCCTAAAAAGCCCTCTTCAAGGCGGTCTGGCAAATCCAAGAAACCAAGTCCTAAAATACTGATGTCACGCACCGCCAACTGGGGCCGGATAGTGCCTGCAGAAGATTCAAGCCAAGTCTCTGTGGCCCAAGGACGTGGAGGTGCTATTTACTGTAGATCATCTGAAAATTCTAAGGCTTTTGCCCCAAGAGATCTAAGTAAGTGTGTGTTTTATCCTGCCTCCATTTTCTTCAAAGCAAAAGTAGAAAATGCAGTTCTTACTTGTTGCACTGATAGAGAAGGGGACTACTGTGAACAAAGACTTCAAAAGCGAATCCCCTAAGGCAACTGAAGTGACTGATGTTACAGAAATTAATTTTGATATATTTACAGTCAACAGAGAAATATGGGGAGCTTTTTGTAATGCACAGATTCCTCCATGTCTTTTCTGTTTTGCAGAGAAAAGTGTTTGATTGTTGCTATTCACAGCTTCCATTTTTCACAGGTTTTTTGAAGGATAACATTGCTCAGGAAAAAATCTGGTATCTGTAGGGGTACCGTCATTCCTAGTTCCTAGTTTTTACGTTTTTACCGTATAATTTCAAGTCTAAGTTTGTGGTTTAAGTTATAATAAGGAAAAAAACAGTAGTTGAGTTAATCAGGTTAAAGATTATAGATGGAGAGGAACTTGGCATTAGGTGCTACAAACAGAATGGCAGTTAGCCTTGCCTTAGAAAAATTAAAATGGTTGACTAAAGTTGTTTTTGTTTTTTTTTTTTTTTCCCCAAAACATTGTGTTGACCAGCCAATTTGAATTTGGTGGTATTAAAGCTGTCTGCAATAAGTTTTTCTGGTTTGGATTGTAGCTAGCTCCTCTAGGTGCTCCTGCAGAATAGTATTTTTTTAAATACCTTTCTTCGAAACAAACAAACAAGATCTCTTTTTAAATTTAACTTTCTTGCAGTCGTTAATGATGGAATTGCTCCGCCACAGAGCATTCTTTTTCCACCTGAGAAGATTTGTATGGATTGGCGAGAAACACAAAGTGTTGGAGTTGGCCTGTACAATCTTGGCAACACATGTTTTCTTAATTCTACTCTACAGTGTTTGACCTACACACCCCCACTTGCCAATTACATGCTTTCTCTTGAGCACAGCCAGTCATGTGAGTACTTTCTAACAGTATTTTGAATCTGTTGGATAGCTCTGAAGGTGAAAGAACAGCAGTGATTCTGTGAGATAAGCTTATTTGCCTGATTTTACCTGTAGCAGCTGGCTTTGAGCACTGTATTAGCAGTGGGCTCCGAATAGCATATGGAGTGCAATTAATGCACCATGGTTTATTTAGTTAGTTATTTGTTTGTTTGTTTGTTTGTTTGTTTATTAAAGGATCATTTATTGCTTCATGGGAATAATGAAGTGCATTGGACAGTAATGCATTTGGTAGTAATTTTAGAGAGTAATACATTTTGCAGCCTGTGGAGTTCACATTCCTGTCAGCCTTTACAACTGCGACTTTGCAGTAGTCTTTTAGATTTCTCATCACAAAATGCATTTGAATACAGGCTTAGTGGATATTTTTCTTCTGTCAAGTTGTGTGAAATGAAATGTTACAAGACTGTTGGGACATTGGCATCTTGGGAGAATAGAATGTAGCAAGGAGAGTGGATATTGTATCTATAGTTTAAATTGTACTTAGATGTTTGTAGGTATGGATATTTCGCTGGACTGGGATGCTTTGCTCTTTCACTCTTCAGGTCGTGAACAAGATTTTTGCATGATGTGCACGATGGAGACTCACATTAACCAGGCCCTGCGTTGCACTGTTGATGCCATCGAGCCTACGCATGTTATCAGTAATCTCAGTCGTAAGTGGCTTCAGATGTGTTTCTTTTCAATAGCTTGTAATCTTCAAATAATTATTTGATGTGTCTAAGTGGTTTTAACACTCCAATGAAGAGAGATTTTAGAAATACAAGAATGATTTCATTTTTAAATGAGGTCAATACTATCATCTTCTTATTTAGGAATAGGACAACATTTCCGTTTTGGCAGTCAAGAAGACGCACACGAGTTCTTGCGCTATACTGTTGATGCTATGCAGGAAGCGTGCTTGAACGGAAGCACCGAGTAAGCATAAACAAGTTCACTTTCATACATTCTCTAGCACCTTCTAGTCCTTTATTTACTCTCAGAAATGATCTCTAGCACCTTTTAGTGCCTTATTTACTATCAGCAACGCAAGTCTACATCATCCTTGGTTTTCATCAAACTCTTTGAAGAGTTAACTCTGTGCCTTAAATCTTCTGAGGTCTGATTATAATTTATTTCCAGATTGGACAGATCTTCTCAAGCTACCACCATCATTCATCAAATATTTGGAGGATTTCTAAGATCGAGAGGTACTTGAAAAAATATTCCTGTCCTTAGAACTGATCTGTGTCTTTTGTCGGTAGTAAAGCAGTCTGTAGTTTGTCTAAAGTAGTATCTGTCAACAACTTGAATTTGGACAGTTAGTCTCCTTCACATAATGTTAAGCATTTATATTTTGTTTCCAGTGAAGTGCTTGAATTGCAAAGCAGTTTCGGATACGTATGAGGCATTTCTTGATATCACTTTGGATATAAAGGTAAGATGTTTTCTAAATATAATTCATGATGTTTAAGTACATGCATAACTTTCTAAATTAAACTTGTTTAACTTAAAAAACCAAACCACATATAATGTTAAAACGTAAGAGCTTGGTGGTGCTAAGGAAGTGGATTGGACTTTGTCCTTCCGTGGAACCCATGTAAATAGTCTCCACATTTGCATTGGGTTTAAGGGGAAAGAATTCTCTTTCTGCAAAAATTATAATGCTTTCATACTTCTTTGTTGTTCTACCTCAATATACATCTAATTGTTAGACTGATGAATTTGTCCCCAGTATTGATGACAAAGCACACTGTAGATGCTGTCTAGGCTACTGGAAAAGTATTTGTTCCAAAGTCAAATGCCTTCCAGGTGAGGTCAATGCTGAGCATGCTCTTTCTGCCTCCTTCTTCACAGTGCTCCTAGTAGATCGCTTGAGTATGTTAGTAAGATTCTCTTATAAACTACTAGTATGTGTCTGGAATTTTGAATTACGGTGACTTTGCGCTCTTCTTTCTCGCTGCTCTAGGCGGTTTCGTCTGTTAGCAGAGCTCTGGAACTCTTTGTGAAACCTGAAGAGCTGGATGGAGAGAATTGCTATAAATGTAGCGAGTAAGATTTTGACGAATTAGGTCTTAATCCTAGATGTCAGTTTTCTATGTTGCATGACTCTGTTGGACTACCTCTAAACTTTGGATCTACTTACAAGTTTTGTGGAAGTTTATAAAAGACTTGGATTTTTGTTTCCTTGGAGGGGAAAAGTCTTGTTCATAGGCATTCCCTATGGGTTTGCAATTCTCTGGCTTGTATTTTGCCATCAGAATTCAAAAAGAGCTACTTTTGTTCTTTCTATTTATTAGCTCTCGACAGTACTTTTCTTGATGTAAACTGCCCAGTTTCCGTTGTTCTCTGGGCTAGTGGCTAATTTTCACTGCTTACACCGTAGGTCCTACCTTGGAGCGGGCAATGTGTCAAACTGAACTATTTTGTTTCAAAGGATGGCAGATGGGTTCAGTGTCTTTCCAGACAAGCTCAGTACATGAAGACTTCCTACTGTTAAATGTCTCCCTCCTGTAGAATGACCATGTGCTTCTGTTGTATTTTTGATGTTGATAGTCGACCTATGTTGGAGATTATTTGCAATTTCTAGCCCTGGGGACCAAGGCTCTCTCGTTCCGCTTTCAGTATTTGTATTTCCCTTGAAAGCTGAAAGAATGTATCCAGGATTGGAGTTCAAATAGCCACTTTTGTAGACCAAGAAATGGTACCTTGCCATCCAACCTGGTCATACCCTTTTGTGAGAGATTCCTGTTCCCGCTATGCTCTGAGTTGTTGGGAAAATTGACCTTCTTCTGTGTATTAACAAACCTGACACGCAGTGCATGGGTTTATGAAAAGAAAAAAGACCAACCTATTATGCAAGTAAATATCATTCAAATAGCATAGGCATGCGTGAGACATTAAAAGGAGTTTGTTTTGGGGGCGAAAAAAGAAGATGCCTTCAAACACTTATCTCTGCTTGGTTTTAAGGTGTAAAAAGATGGTTCCTGCGTCCAAGAGATTTACCATACACCGTTCTTCCAAGGTTCTCACAATATCACTGAAAAGATTTGCAGATTTCACAGGTGGAAAGATCAACAAGGTATATTTACCACTGTAATGCAACTATATCATTGTGTAATGGGACATCCCCCAAAGCTGAAAGTTGTTAATATTTTCAGACAATAATTGTAGACTAACGACTATGGCTTATTCTTTCTCTTAATATCAATAAAGTTCCCGCTTGACAAGAAGCATATGCTTTCCTCTGAGAAGGCTGATTCATCAGGAAACAGTTCTCTGCAACTTCTAGTCTTAACCGTTGTTTATGGGAAGACTTATTTGTAGTGAATCAAGAAATATATTCGAGAAATATATTCTAGAAATCAATTCTAGTCTGTGTTTTTTGGAAGTGTTTTTCTCTGGCTAGTCCACGAAGTACTCTGGGATAATTTTTCTATCTTCTTGATGTCTCTTTAGGAGGTGAAATATCCGGAGTATTTGGACCTGAGAGCCTACATGTCGCAGTCAATGGGAGAACCACTGCTCTATGCCTTATACGCGGTGCTGGTACATCACGGTGTCAGCTGTCACTCAGGACACTATATATGCTATGTAAAGGTAGAAGTCAACAGCATTTCTAACAGGGTAAAGGTTGTGCTGGCAAACCAATTAAAGCATGACTAGCAGCTACTGTTTCTAGGGAAAAAGATTTCATTATATTTTTATTTGACATGTGTGTATTTTGTTCCTATCCGTGATTTCAATTGGAAAACGTGCAATTCACCTAAAGAAATCGTTGTCTTTATTTGCAGGCTGGTAATGGACTTTGGTATCAGATGAATGATGCTAAAGTAGTGCATACTGACATTAAAAGAGTTCTTGGTCAGCAAGCTTACATACTTTTTTATATCAGGTAATAACAAATCTTAAAATGTGTTCAGAAGAGATTTACTTTCCTGTTATTGATATTTTTCTGTTTTGCAAGTGTTTTTCTTGCTATCCCGGGAGAAGATTATTATTTGTCTAATTCAGTTCTGTCTAACCTGAAATTCTCTGTGTCGTTTATTATCTTTTGTTGCTTGGCCTTAAACTGCAGCACTTGTGTAAATTGCTATCTATGTGTTATCTGTAGCTGGCTAATTTAGAGAAGGAGAGAAATGAAGGCCATCTGTGCTGTAAGAATGAATTATTGCTGTGCAAGTGATAGTCTTAGTAGGAAGACTGTTCTCTACTTTTCAGTCTGTAGTCATGGCGAAGCCTTCTGTAGAGAAGGCTTCCATATCGTATGAGCTGTTCCTCTAAAATGATAGGATGGGATTTAATCCAAGAGTAGGCTGAAAGAAAAACTAAACTACGATCACTGCTCTTTTCTGAAGGCGCTATGATTTGACACTTGGAGAACGTGCGTTTTACTTGCCAGCACCATCTTATCCCTGTTCATTCCCTCCTGGTCAGCAGGGGGCTAATAGTAAGCAGGCTGGATTTCTGGGACCACGACTTCTTCCTCATATGATTAAGGTAATTCAGGGAAGCGGGAGGGCAGATAACGGCACCAAACTGCTAGTGGGTTTGGGGTTTGGTGTGGGGTTTTTTGTTTGGTTTTCGGCATCTTAGTTTTGTTTTCCTTCCCACGCTGCAGCTTTCTTCACAGCCCTCATGCTACAGCCAGAGTCATTCAAACAGTGGTTACTGCTAAATTGTGCAGCCATGCGACTCCATTACTTTATACCTCCAAGACAGCTTTCTAAAGCACAGAGAGCTACGCTCTTTGACTATTTAAGCAGAGTGTACTAATCCTCAAATCATTTAAAAGAGGACTTGTTTTTCCTATCCTCGTCACTTTAGCTAAGACAGGGAAAACTAAATGTCTTATTCCTGAGCACCAGAACGATTACTTCAGGCTTTTCAGGGTATGTTTAAAGGGGAAAATAAATATATTTGGGAATAGCAGCAGGTAATGTTAAGTTGCTTGGCTGTTTTTCAAAGATGATGTTAATTTGATACCAATCTGCAGTAAACCAAAAGCAGGAATTGAATACGCTTATTGGACTTGCATTTATCCTTAACGGGCAGTGTGTTTTTCTTTTTAGGTGTTAAGACCATTTGTAGAAACACTCAGTAGGAGAGTTTTGTGTTTCAAAATGTTACATGCAGTGTTTGCGTTAATCCATCTTGCAATTTCTTCTTTTTAAATACAGAATTCAAGCCGTTTAAATGGAAATGGATCCATAAAAGAGGACGCAAAGACCACTGGTGTCACCCTAAAAAGGCCATCTTCAGCACCACCAATGGCCTGTGTTCAAAACCAGGCAATTACCAGGCCTTCAATTACTGATACGTCAAGAAAACAGAAGATCACCATCAGTATTCACAATAAATTGCCTGCTCGTCAGACTGTGTCACAGCCTGACTTTCTTAGCAGTGCTGTGGAGGATGAAGATCTCTACCAGGCTGTTCCTTCATCCACAATTACAAATTTGGTAATGCAAATGAAGCAAATGCAAACAAACAAAAAAGTTTCTGATGAAATTTTTGTGGAGCCAACAGTGAATGAAAATCCTAAACTCAGCTCTGATAACACAGTCCCTTATGGTGCAGAATCTTCAGGAAAATCTGAGGAGGAGTCAAAGGGCTTATTTCAAAGGAATTTGAAATGCAATGCAATGTCCTCTAATGGAATTTTGGTGTGAAAGGTAGTCCGTACATTGCAGCATTCCAATTCTTCCTGTCAGAATGCTGACAAAGGAAGATCCCAGCATGAGCTGCCAAAAACAGATTCACTAAATGGTGCTATTAGGTTAGTTAATGAATCTAAAGAAAACGGACTGAAACTTGATGATTCCACTTGCCGAGTAGAACCTGTTAAACCTTCTGAGATGTTCTTTTCTAAAACAAATGGATTGCTTGAAACATAGATTTGCTCCATCGAGAATTTCTCACCTACGATGTATTCGGGAGTGTTTATTGTGTTCCTAATTCAGGTGAAATACTGAGAAAACGCAGCACACACGTGATCATAAGACTTTGTGGTATTATCCCCTTAGAATTTGCAGACCTGAGCTTACATTAGAACTTGTCAACTTAAGCTCAGCTGAGATAAAAATTCCTAAGTTTCATAAAGTAGATTTTGGGGGGTGAGTTGGGGTTATCTTTGAAGTGTAGATAATGCATACAACTCACAGCGGTCTTGCTTACCATTTAATGGAGAAATTCTGACAAGACTAGTCCTCAGTACTACTACAAATAGTATTTTTTTGTCTGCTGACTTGTGCGTTTTAATTGCAGATGCCTGGAGCTATGCCTTCAGTCAATCGAGAAGTCATCACGGAGTCCTTCAGAGCCAGCCAGCTGAACAGCTTGTCAGAGGAAATGAGGTAAAATGAGCACAGTCTGATTAAGACAAGACTTTATGGAAGTTCGTTACAGTTTTATCTGTCTACTAATAGTATTTAATGGAAGGATTTAAATTAGTACAATTCCATACTGTGTGTCCAGTGTCACGAACAGAACTAATGATCAGCACTGAGCATATCACTCTGATGCAGGTTGGTGCCTCAAGGAGAACTTGTGTTCCTTTATAGAATGTTTTTCCATTTTTCTCCACTGTCTGGAGAAACACTGGCTGTTCCCCGCTCGCCCCTATGCCTTTTTTCTCAGAGCAGCAGGTGGAAGGAGACAGATGCGTTTGCTTTTTTAGTGCAATGGCTTCAGAAGCAAGAGGGGAAAAGGCACGTTCTCTGGGAGCTGAAGAAGGTGTCCTAATCACAGGAGAGGTTTCTAAATGGCATATCTTTGCGAGCGTTCCTGTAGTCCGGAGGTTTTTGTTTGTTTGTTTGCCTTTGGAAGGTTTTACTCTTAATATTCACGTCCTTCAGCAGAAGTGAGAAATGGGTTTTTATTTTATGCAGTGTTGCGGAACCTCCGAAATCTCCTGGGAACGATGAATACCTCGCCCAGTACCAATGTGATGACCGTGGAGACAAGGAGAAAGCAAGAAGATCAAAAGAACGTGACCTCATTTCAAAAGAAACCGTTTTGTCCGGCAAAGAGTCTTGTGAGCCTGGTGAGAAATTGCGGCAAACTTCCTCTCTCAAGTCTGACACTGAATGTAGCTCTAACAATCTTTCTTCCTTAGCTATTGCAGATAGACGCCAAGATACAAAGGACAAGACTAAAACCACTGAGAAAGAGCATTACCGAAGCAAGAGGGAACATGCTCCTAGTGAAGAGAAGGAGAGTCAAAAAGCAGGTCCTTCCAGCAAGAGGAGGTGTTCTCAGAGCGTGGAATTTGTTGAGCAAAAGAGTCACAAGCAGGAGTACTGGGAGGGAAGCAGGTACAGATCTTTCCCTCGTGAAAGAAACAGCCCTGAGAATGGCAGAAGAGCAGTCAAATATTCAAAGTACAGATCTGGCAGCGGAGGAAGATCAGAACAAGGTAGCAATAGGTACTACCGATCCAAAGGGGAAAGAAGTTGGAGCAGAGAAAGATACTATCGAGACGAAGCACGGAGATGGGAAAGATGTGGCTATTACAAGGATTACTATTCACCTCATGCGACAGGAGACAGTAGAGAGAGAAAGTTCTCTCACGGCGATTCAGCCTTTGACAGATGGACTGCAACTTACTACAGCAGGTCACATAAGCATTATCATTACAAAAGCGGATGGCCTCACGGTTCCCTCTTGAGAGAGGAAGATGTACGTCGCTTTAGCACACCCCGAGCAGACTTGCATCGTTGCTCGGTACCTCAGCAACATTCCAGAAGACATTCTCGTGAAAGACATGCGCTTCCACCTGTGTCAGCTCATTTGGAGAACTGTCTCCAGAAAAATGAAACAGAAGGAAACAGAAAAAGAAAATATACCCGTGCAGAAGGTAGTGAAAGTGAAATAGAAAGGAAAGACAGAAAGATAGAAAAGGAGCTTTTAGGTGGTGAAAAAAATGCAAAAATATCACAAGTTCTGGAAGAAACAGAAGTCTAAGGATAAAGATGGAGAGAAGGATTCCAAGTAAGCAAGGATTCCAGCATACTCCGCATTTTTTATTCTAATTCTTTTCTGGGTGCTTCTCATGTCTTCCTTTTTTTTTTTTTTTTTTTTTTTTTTTTTTTTTTCTGGTAGTTTCTAAGTTCTTTAGATAGCACCAGCTGGCTGGGGATCATGTTGTTAGGTTGATCAGTGAAGACAGGAAAGCTCTTGCTGAATTGTGTCAGAGCACTAGCTTTGGACCACATAGTTCGAATCACATCCGTACACCATTCCAGATTAGGTTAAAAGATTTTTTCTGCTTGCACATATTCCAGAGCTAGCCGTTGTTAATGATCTGTGTACAAACCAGGACCTATGGTCCTTCAATCTGACGGCTTAAGTTTGCTGCATCTAAAGTAAGTTGCGTGTGCACAAAGCACCACAAAATAGCTGACATGCTGCAAATCATCACCTGTGGTAAAATAAATCAAGTTTCATATAGGCAACAAGTGCCACATCTTTTTTTCCCTTTTTAACTTGCATGTTTCTTTCAGACTTCATGATTTGTGTTTCTGTGCGCTCCGCTTTGACAATGCCAATCGCAAGCGTAAGAAAAAGAAGAAAAAGGAGAAGAAAAAGAAGAAAAAGGAGAAACACCAGGAAAGCAAAAGGCTCCTTGGAACACTTGGATCCTCGTTTCCAGAAGATAACGCGGGAGAAGAAGGAAGAATGCCATCCTCCAGATGGCTCTTCATGTCAGTAATGCAGAAGTGAGAGCAGTAAACAACCTTACAAGGAAGGGAAGACTTCCAGTGCAGGCGAAAGCAAGAAATACTGCTCCATCGCATCCAACGACTATACTAAAGGTAAGCGGCCGCAGCGTGTGTGAGGAATTCCTTTTATATTAATCTCGAGATTATTTCAAACAGTCTTGAAGTGCTTGATGACTTAACAGTCTGCAGATTTATTATCAAATCAAAAAAAAACCCCACTTGGTAGACTATTTTTTTCCCAGTTTTGAATGGCCACTAGGAAAGAAGGCCTGAAATAAAGAGGTTAAAGGCAAATGGTTTTCACAGAATCACAGAATTTTCTAGGTTGGAGGAGACCTCAAGGTCATCGAGTCCAACCTCTGACCTAACGCTAACAGTCCCCACTAAACCATTTCCCTAAGCTCTATTTTCATTTGGTTTGATGATGAAGTGGCAAACAAGAGGAAGAGTTGCAAGCTCCCTTCTTAAATTCAGTCCAGCCAAGTAGGAAAAGTAAATGTGGACGGACAGCTGTATCTTGGCAAAGAAGATAGTAGGGAGCAAGGAGGTTTAGCAGTCAAGATGGAAGGTGATGCCATGAGGCTTAGAGGCTAGTAATGTTCTAATGAACATGGCCAAGTCTTGCGCTGGGCAGCCTGCTTGGGTCCAAAGCCTGCAGTCCTCCCCAAGATGTCGGCGAGGGGCTGGTGAGCCGTTGGGACGGAACCCCCGTTGCCCGGGTTCCCCAAGCAACCGCCCCACTCTCCAGCCACCATGGCAGGTCCAGCAGCCGGCTCCCGCTCCTCCCGGGGCTGCGGCCCTGCTGGCGAGCCCAGCGCCCCAGAGCTCAGCCCAGCGGCCTTTTTCCCACAGAGGGTTTCCCCAGACGGCTTCCGCGGCTTGCGCAGACGCAAAACTCCCCCTTCGTCGTCCCAGCCGTGCCGCCAACGGTGGCTGCCTGGCTGCTGCCCTCCCTCCCCGGAGCGACGGCGCTGCCCTTGCAGCCCCCGCAGGTACCCACCCTCCCCTCCGCGCTGCCCCAGGCCACCGTCTGGCACGTGGTGCCGGGGGTCCAGGGGCAGGTGCTGCAGCTCCCCGCCGGGGTGCAGCTGCCACCTGGGGGGCACCTCCCAGCCCAGGGGCACCACCTGCAGCTTGGGCAGCTCCCCGCCGGGGGGCAGCTCCCTGCTGTGGGGCAGCTCCCCGCCGTGGGGCACCAGCTGCAGCTGGTGCAGCTCCCCGCTGTGGGGCAAAACCTGCAGCTGGTGCAGCTCCCCGCTGTGGAGCAAAACCTGCAGCTGGTGCAGCTCCCAACCATGGGGCACCAGCTGCAGCTGGTGCAGCTCCCCGCCGGGGGGCAGCTCCCCCACACCGCTCCTCCCTGTGCCCCCTGTGTCCATCAGTGGGGACAGCCCATGGTGACGGGGACACTGGTACCCCACCATGCGCTGGGGCTGGGGCCCAGGGCCGTGCTCCATGGGGAGCTCCTGCACCCCACAGGCACCTGCCTGTTGCAGGCCCCCGCCCAGCGCAACCCCCCGCCACCCCTCGTCCCGGGGCCTCCGCTGCGGGGGCAGGCGCTCCCCACGCCCCGCACCCTGAGCAGCAGCCGGGGGCAGCTGCCGGAGCCCTGCTTGCACGCCGTGGGGCTCAGCGAGGACCAGGGGCCCCCGCTGCCCGGCCCCACTGCCCCCAAGCCTGCCCAGGCTCCAAGGACCGCCAGCACCCAGACGGCGACGCCTGACGGTGAGTTTGGGGCTGGCACAGCCGGCCGCTGGGCGCCCCACACCCAGGGGCCATGGGAAAGCTGACATCGCCCGTCTTGGGGGATTTTCTTGCTTCGTCCTCAGCGGCGACAGCCCCGCAGGTGCCTGAGGAGCCCCCGCAGCTGCCCGAGCTGGGCCCTGATGCCTTTGCCAAGGCCTTTCCAGAGCTGGCAGGGGACAGCCAGCAGCTGCAGCACATGCAGGACGAGCTCCTGGCCGACCTGGACATTCCCATCCCCGGCATGGAGGAGCTGCTCAGCTGGCTCGATGCCGTGGAGCCCCAGGACGCCTTCCCCGATTTGCCCAGCAGTCCTGCCCTCAGCCGCTTCCTCTCGCAGCTGCCCGACCTCTGCGAGGACATCGAGGAGCCGAGCACGCAGGGACTGGAAGCCACAGGAGCCCTCGGTGAGGTCCCCTCAACCCCTGGGCTGCGCCCCGAGAAGCTTGAGGGTGGGCTGTCGCTGCAGTCCCCCGTCGTGCCAGCAGTGAGCCCCCCGCTCAGCCCTGCAGCCAGTCCCCTGCCCAGTGCGCTTAGGAGCCCCCTACCCAGTCCACCCCTGAGTCCCCCCAGGAGCCTCCCTGACACCCAGCTCCTCAGTGCCCTTAGTAGACCCCTGCCCCAACCCCCCCAGCGTTCCCTCAAGACCCGCCCCAACCCCAAGGTCCCCAGTGCCCTTAGTAGACCCCAGCCCAAATCCCCCCCGAGTTCTCCCAAGAAACGCCCCAACCCCAAGGGCCGCAGTGCCCTTAGTAGACCCCAGCCCAAATCCCCCCCGAGTTCCCCCAAGAAACGCCCCAACCCCAAGGGCCGCAGTGCCCTTCGTAGACCCCAGCCCAAATCCCCCCCGAGTTCTCCCAAGAAACGCCCCAACCCCAAGGGCCGCAGTGACCATAGGAGACCCCTGCCCAAACGCCCCCTGGGTCCCCTCAAGAGTCCCCCGCCTGCCCCTGCGTCCACCGGCACCAAGCGGGGGGCCAAGCGCCCTGCGCCCAGCAGCACCCCCGGGACAGCGCAGAGCTGCCAGCACAGGAGGCCGACGACGGAGAACCCCCCCGGCAAGGAGAGGAAGACGCTGCTGGGCCAGGCTGGCCAAGGCCGCAAGAGACCGTGCCAGGGGAAGACGGCTGGCAGCAGCACGGTGGCTGGCAGCAGCAGGGAAGCAGGCAGCAGCGCGCAGCAGCTGGCGATCAACAGCACCACGGCACCCAGCAAGAGAGCGCGAAGCCCGGGGGCTGCAGGGGGGCAAGGAGCAGCGGCGCCACCTCCCCGCAGAGCGCGGCTGCTGCCGGAGACTCCGAGTGGGGAGCCCCGTGCCGTGCGGCCCCAGGACAGGCTCTGTCCCCAGGCCAGCGGGGCCAGGACGCTGCAGCGCCAGCAGCCGGGGACAAAGACCCCCAGCGAGACTTTGCAGCCGCTGGGGGCCAGGGCCAAGGCGCTGGGGCCAGCGTGCCAGCTGGCCTGTGTGCAGCCGCAGCCCACCTCCAGCAGCCCCAGCAGCATGCCCAGCGCCCCGCCGACAGTGCCAGGCTCCAGCTACCCGTGACCGACCTCGGGCTTCTCCTCGACGGCCCCCGCAGCACCCAGGCAGGCACAGAGACCTCTGCAGGCACCTGCTCCAGCTTCAGCCACGCTCCTCAGCCCTTGCCCCTCTCGCTTGCCCTCTCCCCTCTCTCGTGCTGGAGCTAGGGGATGGGCTTGCCACTCACAGCGATGGCAACAGCGCCAATGGCAAATGCGCGCGCGCCTCACCCAGGAAGGTGGCAATGGCAAGCTGGGGAGATGCTGGCAGCAGCTGGGCTGGGAAAGCTTGGCCATGGCAACTGCTGCTTGGGACACCAAAGGGCTGAGAGACAAGACTTGCTTCTTCTTTCGGGGCATTACTCTTCCTTCCTGCCTTCTGGATCAAATTCCTCTCCTTAGGTGGTCACTCAGCAAGGCCTCTGCCTGCAGAGCACTTCTTCTTGCACTGGCATGCCAAGGGGATAAGAACTGGGAGGTCTTTGGGATAGCAAATGATCAGTGGGATGGGAAGTGATGATGGGGATAGCAATTCATTGGAATGGGAAAAATGGGTTTTATTTGTATTAAATTTAAATTTTTTAATTTTCATTTAATTTATTGGTTTTCTTATTTATTTAATTAAATCCACTTTATTGACTGTGTTGTACGGTATGGCATTGTTTTATTATTATAAAATTATAAGTATTTAATAGTATTAAATATTTTTATATATTAATATCTTATAAACTGTAAGTATCATTATTTATTATTTTGTTGGTTTTTATTCCTTTTCTACCCTATTAAACTCTCTTTATCACAACGCACTGGTTTGGACTTTATTTTTCCTTCCGAGTCATTCTGGATTCACTCCAGATGGGGGGACACTAGCGAACGCCTGTGTGCTTCAGATCCAAGGTCACCTTTGCCCTCATTCAAGATACATATTTGCATCTGTTGTTGTGAAACAAAATTAACAACAGGAACAATAAAGTTACCTACTTGCTAGCAGCAGCTCTACATTTGCTGGGGTCTGCTCTGTGCATTTTGAAGACCATTCCATGCTCTTCAGCCCCTTCAGGAGGAAATGTATGGTTCTAGGAAAATGCGTCTTGACCTGATGCAAAGCTGTGACGCAGCCTGCAGCTGCTGCAAGCCCTGGCATTCTACCTGCAGCCCCTCCAACAACTCTGATGTTCCCTGCATCGACTTCAACCACTGCGGCAGGACCTGAGGCCCTTCAAAGCCTTGTCACACACCCTGCAGCCCCTCGAGCCCCTGGCATGGTCCCTGCAGCCCCTCCAGCCCCTGGCATGTTCCCTGCAGCCCCTCCAAGCCTGGCACAGGCCCTACAGCTGGCTCCGGGGACGACCCCGCTGCTGTCTCAGGCACCAATACACACAAGGGGAAGGAATGCATGCAGAAGTCATCTCGTTTTGGAAGGGCAGAAAGTCCTCCCAAGAAGAGGAAGGAGCAAGAGGAAGGCGAGGCAGCCTACCCCAAGGTAGGGCCATCCCAGGGCACAGGAGGCTGTTGGAAAGGAGAGCAGAGAGAAAAGCAGCAGGAAGCAGGTGATCCCCATCCCTGGGTGAGCTGCGAGCCATGGGACAAGATTGCAGCTGTCCTCCAGGCAAGCACATTGTCAGCTGGCTGCTGCGCTGCTGGGACAGCAGCTGCGGGAGCCTGGCAGCAGAGGGCAGGGAAGCCAAGCAGCTGGGATCCTTCTCTGGGGAAGGGGGCACTGAGAAAGAGCTTGCAAACGGGGCACAAGCCCTCAGCCTCTGGAGGCATCGCCTGTCAGGCGTGAAGGAAAGGGATCCCTTCTGGGAAGATGCTGTGGGCTTGCTGAGGCTCGAAGAACAGACGGTGCTGGCTGCTACCAGCGTGCTGCAGCAGCGGCAAGACAGAGCCGTGGTGGTTTTCCTCAGCTGGGCAGCTGAGCTCCAGCACAAGCGCTCTCTCCCTGCCCCTCCTCCAACGCCAAGGGGAGAAAAGAGGCTGGCAAGGGCTCAAGGGCTGCCAAAAGGACAGGGAGATCACTCCACAAGGAGCGTCACGGGCAAAGCAGGCTCAGCACAGCCTGTTCCAGTCCAGCCCGGGGCCTGCTCCTGCGGGGGCTCTCCACAGGCCGCGGCCTCCTCCAGGCCACAGCCACCTGCTCCACCGGGGGCTCCTCCACCCGCAGGGGGGCTGCAGCGTGGAGATCTGCTCCACGGGGGACCCATGGGCTGCAGGGGGACAGCCTGCTCCACCAGGGGCCTCTCCCTGCACAGGCCGCAGGGGAACTGCTGCTGTGAGCCTGGAGCACCTCCTGCCTCCTGCTGCACGGACCTTGGGGGCTGCACAGAGCTTTCTCACTCCTCCCTGAGCCAGACGCTGCTGGGCAGCAGCTTTTGTTCCCTTTCTTAGATGGGCTCTCCCCCAGGCGCAAACATCATCCTTTTGCTCTGCGTTCTGGGCAGCAGCGGGTGGGTCCCTCCTGGAAGGAGCCTCCTGGAAGCGGCTCTGAGCTCCCATGGGGCAGCTGCTGCATTCTCCTCACAGAGGACACCCCTGCAGCCCCCCGCTCCCACAGCCTGGCCACGCAAACCCAAGCCAAGACACCGAGCGAGCCTCCCTGATTGCCAGCCAGCAGCTGGCTCAGCCTGGGACCCCAGGCCAGTGCCCACAAGACTCTCCTGGGCCTTGAAAAGCAAGCCTTGTGGGGACGGAGCACCCACAAAGAACGGACTCACACAACAGGACTCCTTGCCAACACTGCCTCACAGACACCTGGGCCTTGAGCGGGTAGCTCACCTTGAGCGAACTCATTTCCTTCCCAGTAGCTGAAATGTGCCCTTTCGGGGGCATTTGGGGGCTACAGCGTGCTGCTGAGAGGGTTGTTGGAGCTCCTGCAGGGCAGTGCTTCCACTAAGGCAAGGCCTTTTCTGCATCTTCTACTGCCCTGCAAGCGAGGATGCTTGGGGCACCCAAGAAGCTGGCAGGGGACACAGCTGCAGGGATTGCAGGGATTCCTAAAGTCATAGCCAAATACAAGAAAGACAGGAGGACGTGATGCTTCCGAGAGAAAGGAGCTCGCTTTGGGGTCCAAATCCATCCCTTTTTCAGGAAAGCAAGAGATGCTGTGCATTTCTCTCGTCCCCCTGAGACAGCCACTGGGTGACGATGGTGCCAAGTGTCTGGAAAGAGACCTTGCTTTCTCAGGCCCAGGTGTCCAGCTGCACACCAAGGCCGTCCCTGGCTTCCAGGCGCAGTTGCCAGGCCCAAGGCCGAGCTCCCCTGCGAACCCCCAGCCCAGCAGACCTTGCTCCTGGCATTGTGGAGCAGCCATTTCACGGCAGCCTTTTCCCCTGGCAGTCAGCTTAGCGCCGAAAGCTCTGTCACCGGGACACCCGAGAGCCGTGGCAGCTCAGCAGAGAGTCACTGTCAGCCTTGGAGCTCACAAAGGTGGGTGGCCGCAAGTGCCCTGAGCGTCCAGCTCGCAATGAGGACTGCTGTGGCACTCAAATTGTCACCTGTTTGCTGCGATGCTGGGATACCTGCTCTGGTAGCCTGGCATCAGAGGCCAGGGAAGCCAAGCAGCTGGGATCCTTCTCTGAGGCAGGGGACACTGAGAGTGGAAATGGAAATGGGGCACAAGCCCTCCGCCTCTCAAAGGAACCCCTCAGATGTTTAGGTATAGTAAACTTATGTATATCTGTGTGACTCTAGACCACAACATGTTAGTGTTCTGGTTTGTCCACTGCTTTGTTGTGGGGGCTTTGAGTTGGCCTCTACTCTTTAGGTGAATGCTGACTTCATATCTATGGTGCACTTTATTCTTAAAATGGGAAGTTTCTACCAATTTCCTGTCCAAAGTTCCTCATAAGCCAACTGCAATCATCATTTCAGATGTATCTCCCAACTTACACATTTCCTAATTCTCCTTGATATTTACTCAAGAAATGCATTTTCACAGAGACATCATATTTTTCTCTCAACTGGCATCTGGCTGAGCAGAATGATGTCCTTTAATTCCCTTCCACACAATAGGCAACTTGTTCCTTCTGTCTTCTGAACACTTCCTCCTAAGTTCAATGTGAATACAAGTGGCAGAATTTTGCCTCATGTCTTATATGTGTGGCAGGGCTGCCCTGTCAGGTGTATTTATACTGGAGAAAAAAAAAAAAAAAAAAAAGAATAGCCATACATACCATATAACCACTTAACTTTTTCAGTTCTTCTGTTAACAGTGCATGAACATGGGGTTTTGTTGTTTTATTGTTTGTTTTAAACTCCTGACTGCCATATAGCAAACATGACAAAAAAAAAAAAAAAAAAAAAAAAAAAAACACCCTTTGTTGAGAATCTCTAAGCATGGCTCTACTTTGTATTATCAAATGTCACTTCACCTGAACCATTTCAATCACAAGGGATATCCTTCTGTCAGGCTCGGTAGTACTTCCCAACTTTACGTCACCTGGAAATCTCAAAGCTCATATGTAATTTTTAGTCTTCGGCCACCATATCCGTACTGAACATACCTAAATTTGAAGTCATCTCTGCTCTGAATAGGAGGTTGGGTTTTCAGAGCTCCCTTCCAGCCTACATTTCTCCATGAGTCTTTGCCTCCTTAGCAGCTGCAGTTTCAGAACTGTCTCTGAGAATCACTACAGGTAACCTCTCCTTTGCCGGTAATTCCCTCTTCGAACAGTGTGAACAATTGCAAACTCCCTTGATTCACTTGCAGCCCCAAAGCCCAAATCCATAGATAAGGTATCAGAAGCTCACAGAAAGTGAAATAGATGTAGTTCATCCCCTGTGTAGGGGAACACTGGTCCTACAAAGGCAAGCTACTAAATTCTCTGGAAACAAATTAGCTTTAATAAATTATCTTGTAAATTCCACATTACCCGCTACTTCCCTAGTCTTATCTCTTCTTGCTACAAAACTTTGCCCAGCGTTGATGTCAAACTAACAGGCCTGCACTTGTCTGGATCACTCTTTACATTCTCCTGGACAGAAGTATATTTGTTACTCTCCCATTCTGGGGACTATCCCTCTATCCCTGATTTGCACAGTTGTGATGTATTTTTCCTACTTGAGTTGTTGTTCTGTGTGCCAATGCTGTTAATAGGCTAGGTAGATATCAGCTTGTCATTTTTCACTTGAATCACTGTAGATTTTTATTTCACCTCAGATGATGTTGTGCCTAGTGCCCTACCCTCATTTGCAATGGGAATCCTGTCACTGCCCTTAATATCACATTGTTGTTGCTGTTAGATGCAGGAAATAAGATTTGCAGCATTTGAGACATCATTAACTTTTGATCTATTTTTGCCTCGAGTATGCAACTGTCCTAATTTGTTCTCTTTGTTCCCCCTGGGTTCTGTGGCTTAAGTATCATTTACTATTATTGTTTAATTTCCTATGTGAAGGAGGTTTTGGGTCATTCGTACTTTATTTTTGCAGTTTTTAACCTCTGAAATGTACCTTTTCTCATTGCTTTTTTCCCATCTGAATTTTGAATTTTAACTCTGCCTTCTCTGCACTCCAGTCCCAGAGATGCTTAGTCAGACTCAATGATTCATTTCCTTAGATTTCAAAGTTTGCATTTGTAAGCCTCAAAAATTTCATTCTAAGCCTGGTTTTGTTTTATGTTTTGTTTTATCAGTTTTATGGTATGATAAGCTTTTGCTTCCACTGAAGGGTAGAAGTCATTATGAATAGTGCCAACAAAACAGAAACATAACAATGAAAATGATATTTGAATTCAGAATAGGTATTTAAAAAGTTCACCTTCTCCAGCACAAATGGGGAAAGTAAAATAAATAAATAAATAAATAGAGCAGTCCTAAATCATCAAAACTGGCCAAAGAATTAGAAGAAGCACTATTTTTCCAAGGCTGCAATGTTTTCCATTCATCTCACTGGGCCAGCAGAGCACTAGAGAGCTGGATGCACTGAACTCCTGGCTCATACCCTAAATGACCTGCAGGAAGATCTTCTTATCTCTGTCCCCCCGTTTCTCCTTTCAATCTCTGTTTTGTCTGTTTGTATCACTAGCTATCAAAGCGCTACTGAGATATGCACGTGCAGCACCCAGCACAACCTTGTTTCAGGCTCCAGTGGGACCTTTAGGCATTACCATCCTATAAACAAGTAACAGTGATAGTGAGCGTAATTACAGTCGTCAAACTATTCCAGCTCCACTTCATTAGCCATGCCCTGAGCTAAATAACATTTTAATCAGTCTGATATGTCACCTGTGGCTTTCTTCACTGTCACTTGCAATCCAGCAAACTCCTTCCTTCATGTTTCTAGATTAGACAGAGGGTTCTTAACTGCAGACATCCACTTCCCTGTTCAGGAAGCAGTGAGACCTTTCATCTTCACCCAGAATTAAGATGATATCCAAGCATCATGAGACACAGCGCGTGTGTCTCCTAGGCCCATCCCATAAGAGCAGGACATTTACCTCACATGAGAAGAAGACTTAATGCAGAGGCAAAGCAAGATACTCGGTGTCAAAGCCATGTCTGGATGATCATTAAAGACAGATCAAAATTACCCAGTACAGGAGGAAAATCTATCATTTGAAGAAGATTATGGTCTCTGATTATTAGTTTCAAAATTAGTTTTTTTCTTTGGATTTCCTCTGAACTTAAACTTAGTTTGGAATGCCTTTGGTTTTGAATAGTTCTGAAATTGTATTACTTCTCCTAAGTAAGTTGATAGTCTGTTCTATTTACGTGAAATTCAAATAATATTGTGAAGGATCTGCCATCACTTTTACTGTGTGCCAGGCCGAGAGCCTTCCTGTACTTAAAGGCAACCTATAGGAAAGCTGGGGAGGGGGTCTTTATCAGGGCCTGGAGTGACAGGACATGGACTAATAGCTTTACACTGAAAAGTTAGATTTCTAATATATGTTAGGAAGAAATTCTTTACTGATAGTACTTCACATCCAGCCACTCCAGCCCCTGGCATGTTCCCTGCAGCCCCTCCAAGCCTGGCACAGGCCCTACAGCTGGCTCCAGGGACGACCCCGTTGCTGTCTCAGGCACCAATACACACAAGGGGAAGGAATGCATGCAGAAGTCATCTCGTTTCGGAAGGGCAGAAAGTCCTCCCAAGAAGGGGAAGGAGCAAGAGGAAGGCGAGGCAGCCTACCCCAAGGTAGGGCCATCCCAGGGCACAGGAGGCTGTTGGAAAGGAGAGCAGAGAGAAAAGCATCAGGAAGCAGGTGATCCCCATCCCTGGGCGAGCTGCGAGCCATGGGACAAGATTGCAGCTGTACTCCAGGCGAGCACATTGTCAGCTGGCTGCTGCGCTGCTGGGATAGCAGCTGCGGGAGCCTGGCAGCAGAGGGCAGGGAAGCCAAGCAGCTGGGATCCTTCTCTGGGGAAGGGGGCACTGAGAAAGCGCTTGCAAACAGGGCACAAGCCCTCAGCCTCTGGAGGCGGCGCCTGTCAGGCGTGAAGGAAAGGGATCCCTTCTGGGAAGATGCTGTGGGCTTGCTGAGGCTCGAAGAACAGACGGTGCTGGCTGCTACCAGCGTGCTGCAGCAGCGGCAAGACAGAGCCGTGGTGGTTTTCCTCAGCTGGGCAGCTGAGCTCCAGCACAAGCGCTCTCTCCCTGCCCCTCCTCCAACGCCAAGGGGAGAAAAGAGGCTGGCAAGGGCTCAAGGGCTGCCAGAAGGACAGGGAGATCACTCCACAAGGAGCGTCACGGGCAAAGCAGGCTCAGCACAGCCTGTTCCAGTCCAGCCCGGGGCCTGCTCCTGCGGGGGCTCTCCACAGGCCGCGGCCTCCTCCAGGCCACAGCCACCTGCTCCACCGGGGGCTCCTCCACCCGCAGGGGGGCTGCAGCGTGGAGATCTGCTCCACGGGGGACCCATGGGCTGCAGGGGGACAGCCTGCTCCACCAGGGGCCTCTCCCTGCACAGGCCGCAGGGGAACTGCTGCTGTGAGCCTGGAGCACCTCCTGCCTCCTGCTGCACGGACCTTGGGGGCTGCACAGAGCTTTCTCACTCCTCCCTGAGCCAGACGCTGCTGGGCAGCAGCTTTTGTTCCCTTTCTTAGATGGGCTCTCCCCCAGGCGCAAACATCATCCTTTTGCTCTGCGTTCTGGGCAGCAGCGGGTGGGTCCCTCCTGGAAGGAGCCTCCTGGAAGCGGCTCTGAGCTCCCATGGGGCAGCTGCTGCATTCTCCTCACAGAGGACACCCCTGCAGCCCCCCGCTCCCACAGCCTGGCCACGCAAACCCAAGCCAAGACACCGAGCGAGCCTCCCTGATTGCCAGCCAGCAGCTGGCTCAGCCTGGGACCCCAGGCCAGTGCCCACAAGACTCTCCTGGGCCTTGAAAAGCAAGCCTTGTGGGGACGGAGCACCCACAAAGAATGGACTCACACAACAGGACTCCTTGCCAACACTGCCTCACAGACACCTGGGCCTTGAGCGGGTAGCTCACCTTGAGCGAACTCATTTCCTTCCCAGTAGCTGAAATGTGCCCTTTCGGGGGCATTTGGGGGCTACAGCGTGCTGC
This sequence comes from Aythya ferina, assembly GCF_964211825.1. NCBI lineage: Eukaryota > Metazoa > Chordata > Aves > Anseriformes > Anatidae > Aythya > Aythya ferina. The sequence goes on from NW_028181429.1 coordinate 307,711, forward strand.
TGAGAGGGTTGTTGGAGCTCCTGCAGGGCAGTGCTTCCACTAAGGCAAGGCCTTTTCTGCATCTTCTACTGCCCTGCAAGCGAGGATGCTTGGGGCACACAAGAAGCTGGCAGGGGACACAGCTGCAGGGATTGCAGGGATTCCTAAAGTCATAGCCAAATACAAGAAAGACAGGAGGACGTGATGCTTCCGAGAGAAAGGAGCTCGCTTTGGGGTCCAAATCCATCCCTTTTTCAGGAAAGCAAGAGATGCTGTGCATTTCTCTCGTCCCCCTGAGACAGCCACTGGGTGACGATGGTGCCAAGTGTCTGGAAAGAGACCTTGCTTTCTCAGGCCCAGGTGTCCAGCTGCACACCAAGGCCGTCCCTGGCTTCCAGGCGCAGTTGCCAGGCCCAAGGCCGAGCTCCCCTGCGAACCCCCAGCCCAGCAGACCTTGCTCCTGGCATTGTGGAGCAGCCATTTCACGGCAGCCTTTTCCCCTGGCAGTCAGCTTAGCGCCGAAAGCTCTGTCACCGGGACACCCGAGAGCCGTGGCAGCTCAGCAGAGAGTCACTGTCAGCCTTGGAGCTCACAAAGGTGGGTGGCCGCAAGTGCCCTGAGCGTCCAGCTCGCAATGAGGACTGCTGTGGCACTCAAATTGTCACCTGTTTGCTGCGATGCTGGGATACCTGCTCTGGTAGCCTGGCATCAGAGGCCAGGGAAGCCAAGCAGCTGGGATCCTTCTCTGAGGCAGGGGACACTGAGAGTGGAAATGGAAATGGGGCACAAGCCCTCCGCCTCTCAAAGGAACCCCTCAGATGTTTAGGTATAGTAAACTTATGTATATCTGTGTGACTCTAGACCACAACATGTTAGTGTTCTGGTTTGTCCACTGCTTTGTTGTGGGGGCTTTGAGTTGGCCTCTACTCTTTAGGTGAATGCTGACTTCATATCTATGGTGCACTTTATTCTTAAAATGGGAAGTTTCTACCAATTTCCTGTCCAAAGTTCCTCATAAGCCAACTGCAATCATCATTTCAGATGTATCTCCCAACTTACACATTTCCTAATTCTCCTTGATATTTACTCAAGAAATGCATTTTCACAGAGACATCATATTTTTCTCTCAACTGGCATCTGGCTGAGCAGAATGATGTCCTTTAATTCCCTTCCACACAATAGGCAACTTGTTCCTTCTGTCTTCTGAACACTTCCTCCTAAGTTCAATGTGAATACAAGTGGCAGAATTTTGCCTCATGTCTTATATGTGTGGCAGGGCTGCCCTGTCAGGTGTATTTATACTGGAGAAAAAAAAAAAAAAAAAAAAGAATAGCCATACATACCATATAACCACTTAACTTTTTCAGTTCTTCTGTTAACAGTGCATGAACATGGGGTTTTGTTGTTTTATTGTTTGTTTTAAACTCCTGACTGCCATATAGCAAACATGACAAAAAAAAAAAAAAAAAAAAAAAAAAAAACACCCTTTGTTGAGAATCTCTAAGCATGGCTCTACTTTGTATTATCAAATGTCACTTCACCTGAACCATTTCAATCACAAGGGATATCCTTCTGTCAGGCTCGGTAGTACTTCCCAACTTTACGTCACCTGGAAATCTCAAAGCTCATATGTAATTTTTAGTCTTCGGCCACCATATCCGTACTGAACATACCTAAATTTGAAGTCATCTCTGCTCTGAATAGGAGGTTGGGTTTTCAGAGCTCCCTTCCAGCCTACATTTCTCCATGAGTCTTTGCCTCCTTAGCAGCTGCAGTTTCAGAACTGTCTCTGAGAATCACTACAGGTAACCTCTCCTTTGCCGGTAATTCCCTCTTCGAACAGTGTGAACAATTGCAAACTCCCTTGATTCACTTGCAGCCCCAAAGCCCAAATCCATAGATAAGGTATCAGAAGCTCACAGAAAGTGAAATAGATGTAGTTCATCCCCTGTGTAGGGGAACACTGGTCCTACAAAGGCAAGCTACTAAATTCTCTGGAAACAAATTAGCTTTAATAAATTATCTTGTAAATTCCACATTACCCGCTACTTCCCTAGTCTTATCTCTTCTTGCTACAAAACTTTGCCCAGCGTTGATGTCAAACTAACAGGCCTGCACTTGTCTGGATCACTCTTTACATTCTCCTGGACAGAAGTATATTTGTTACTCTCCCATTCTGGGGACTATCCCTCTATCCCTGATTTGCACAGTTGTGATGTATTTTTCCTACTTGAGTTGTTGTTCTGTGTGCCAATGCTGTTAATAGGCTAGGTAGATATCAGCTTGTCATTTTTCACTTGAATCACTGTAGATTTTTATTTCACCTCAGATGATGTTGTGCCTAGTGCCCTACCCTCATTTGCAATGGGAATCCTGTCACTGCCCTTAATATCACATTGTTGTTGCTGTTAGATGCAGGAAATAAGATTTGCAGCATTTGAGACATCATTAACTTTTGATCTATTTTTGCCTCGAGTATGCAACTGTCCTAATTTGTTCTCTTTGTTCCCCCTGGGTTCTGTGGCTTAAGTATCATTTACTATTATTGTTTAATTTCCTATGTGAAGGAGGTTTTGGGTCATTCGTACTTTATTTTTGCAGTTTTTAACCTCTGAAATGTACCTTTTCTCATTGCTTTTTTCCCATCTGAATTTTGAATTTTAACTCTGCCTTCTCTGCACTCCAGTCCCAGAGATGCTTAGTCAGACTCAATGATTCATTTCCTTAGATTTCAAAGTTTGCATTTGTAAGCCTCAAAAATTTCATTCTAAGCCTGGTTTTGTTTTATGTTTTGTTTTATCAGTTTTATGGTATGATAAGCTTTTGCTTCCACTGAAGGGTAGAAGTCATTATGAATAGTGCCAACAAAACAGAAACATAACAATGAAAATGATATTTGAATTCAGAATAGGTATTTAAAAAGTTCACCTTCTCCAGCACAAATGGGGAAAGTAAAATAAATAAATAAATAAATAGAGCAGTCCTAAATCATCAAAACTGGCCAAAGAATTAGAAGAAGCACTATTTTTCCAAGGCTGCAATGTTTTCCATTCATCTCACTGGGCCAGCAGAGCACTAGAGAGCTGGATGCACTGAACTCCTGGCTCATACCCTAAATGACCTGCAGGAAGATCTTCTTATCTCTGTCCCCCCGTTTCTCCTTTCAATCTCTGTTTTGTCTGTTTGTATCACTAGCTATCAAAGCGCTACTGAGATATGCACGTGCAGCACCCAGCACAACCTTGTTTCAGGCTCCAGTGGGACCTTTAGGCATTACCATCCTATAAACAAGTAACAGTGATAGTGAGCGTAATTACAGTCGTCAAACTATTCCAGCTCCACTTCATTAGCCATGCCCTGAGCTAAATAACATTTTAATCAGTCTGATATGTCACCTGTGGCTTTCTTCACTGTCACTTGCAATCCAGCAAACTCCTTCCTTCATGTTTCTAGATTAGACAGAGGGTTCTTAACTGCAGACATCCACTTCCCTGTTCAGGAAGCAGTGAGACCTTTCATCTTCACCCAGAATTAAGATGATATCCAAGCATCATGAGACACAGCGCGTGTGTCTCCTAGGCCCATCCCATAAGAGCAGGACATTTACCTCACATGAGAAGAAGACTTAATGCAGAGGCAAAGCAAGATACTCGGTGTCAAAGCCATGTCTGGATGATCATTAAAGACAGATCAAAATTACCCAGTACAGGAGGAAAATCTATCATTTGAAGAAGATTATGGTCTCTGATTATTAGTTTCAAAATTAGTTTTTTTCTTTGGATTTCCTCTGAACTTAAACTTAGTTTGGAATGCCTTTGGTTTTGAATAGTTCTGAAATTGTATTACTTCTCCTAAGTAAGTTGATAGTCTGTTCTATTTACGTGAAATTCAAATAATATTGTGAAGGATCTGCCATCACTTTTACTGTGTGCCAGGCCGAGAGCCTTCCTGTACTTAAAGGCAACCTATAGGAAAGCTGGGGAGGGGGTCTTTATCAGGGCCTGGAGTGACAGGACATGGACTAATAGCTTTACACTGAAAAGTTAGATTTCTAATATATGTTAGGAAGAAATTCTTTACTGATAGTACTTCACATCCAGCCACTCCAGCCCCTGGCATGTTCCCTGCAGCCCCTCCAAGCCTGGCACAGGCCCTACAGCTGGCTCCAGGGACGACCCCGTTGCTGTCTCAGGCACCAATACACACAAGGGGAAGGAATGCATGCAGAAGTCATCTCGTTTCGGAAGGGCAGAAAGTCCTCCCAAGAAGGGGAAGGAGCAAGAGGAAGGCGAGGCAGCCTACCCCAAGGTAGGGCCATCCCAGGGCACAGGAGGCTGTTGGAAAGGAGAGCAGAGAGAAAAGCATCAGGAAGCAGGTGATCCCCATCCCTGGGCGAGCTGCGAGCCATGGGACAAGATTGCAGCTGTACTCCAGGCGAGCACATTGTCAGCTGGCTGCTGCGCTGCTGGGATAGCAGCTGCGGGAGCCTGGCAGCAGAGGGCAGGGAAGCCAAGCAGCTGGGATCCTTCTCTGGGGAAGGGGGCACTGAGAAAGCGCTTGCAAACAGGGCACAAGCCCTCAGCCTCTGGAGGCGGCGCCTGTCAGGCGTGAAGGAAAGGGATCCCTTCTGGGAAGATGCTGTGGGCTTGCTGAGGCTCGAAGAACAGACGGTGCTGGCTGCTACCAGCGTGCTGCAGCAGCGGCAAGACAGAGCCGTGGTGGTTTTCCTCAGCTGGGCAGCTGAGCTCCAGCACAAGCGCTCTCTCCCTGCCCCTCCTCCAACGCCAAGGGGAGAAAAGAGGCTGGCAAGGGCTCAAGGGCTGCCAGAAGGACAGGGAGATCACTCCACAAGGAGCGTCACGGGCAAAGCAGGCTCAGCACAGCCTGTTCCAGTCCAGCCCGGGGCCTGCTCCTGCGGGGGCTCTCCACAGGCCGCGGCCTCCTCCAGGCCACAGCCACCTGCTCCACCGGGGGCTCCTCCACCCGCAGGGGGGCTGCAGCGTGGAGATCTGCTCCACGGGGGACCCATGGGCTGCAGGGGGACAGCCTGCTCCACCAGGGGCCTCTCCCTGCACAGGCCGCAGGGGAACTGCTGCTGGGAGCCTGGAGCACCTCCTGCCTCCTGCTGCACGGACCTTGGGGGCTGCACAGAGCTTTCTCACTCCTCCCTGAGCCAGACGCTGCTGGGCAGCAGCTTTTGTTCCCTTTCTTAGATGGGCTCTCCCCCAGGCGCAAACATCATCCTTTTGCTCTGCGTTCTGGGCAGCAGCGGGTGGGTCCCTCCTGGAAGGAGCCTCCTGGAAGCGGCTCTGAGCTCCCATGGGGCAGCTGCTGCATTCTCCTCACAGAGGACACCCCTGCAGCCCCCCGCTCCCACAGCCTGGCCACGCAAACCCAAGCCAAGACACCGAGCGAGCCTCCCTGATTGCCAGCCAGCAGCTGGCTCAGCCTGGGACCCCAGGCCAGTGCCCACAAGACTCTCCTGGGCCTTGAAAAGCAAGCCTTGTGGGGACGGAGCACCCACAAAGAACGGACTCACACAACAGGACTCCTTGCCAACACTGCCTCACAGACACCTGGGCCTTGAGCGGGTAGCTCACCTTGAGCGAACTCATTTCCTTCCCAGTAGCTGAAATGTGCCCTTTCGGGGGCATTTGGGGGCTACAGCGTGCTGCTGAGAGGGTTGTTGGAGCTCCTGCAGGGCAGTGCTTCCACTAAGGCAAGGCCTTTTCTGCATCTTCTACTGCCCTGCAAGCGAGGATGCTTGGGGCACACAAGAAGCTGGCAGGGGACACAGCTGCAGGGATTGCAGGGATTCCTAAAGTCATAGCCAAATACAAGAAAGACAGGAGGACGTGATGCTTCCGAGAGAAAGGAGCTCGCTTTGGGGTCCAAATCCATCCCTTTTTCAGGAAAGCAAGAGATGCTGTGCATTTCTCTCGTCCCCCTGAGACAGCCACTGGGTGACGATGGTGCCAAGTGTCTGGAAAGAGACCTTGCTTTCTCAGGCCCAGGTGTCCAGCTGCACACCAAGGCCGTCCCTGGCTTCCAGGCGCAGTTGCCAGGCCCAAGGCCGAGCTCCCCTGCGAACCCCCAGCCCAGCAGACCTTGCTCCTGGCATTGTGGAGCAGCCATTTCACGGCAGCCTTTTCCCCTGGCAGTCAGCTTAGCGCCGAAAGCTCTGTCACCGGGACACCCGAGAGCCGTGGCAGCTCAGCAGAGAGTCACTGTCAGCCTTGGAGCTCACAAAGGTGGGTGGCCGCAAGTGCCCTGAGCGTCCAGCTCGCAATGAGGACTGCTGTGGCACTCAAATTGTCACCTGTTTGCTGCGATGCTGGGATACCTGCTCTGGTAGCCTGGCATCAGAGGCCAGGGAAGCCAAGCAGCTGGGATCCTTCTCTGAGGCAGGGGACACTGAGAGTGGAAATGGAAATGGGGCACAAGCCCTCCGCCTCTCAAAGGAACCCCTCAGATGTTTAGGTATAGTAAACTTATGTATATCTGTGTGACTCTAGACCACAACATGTTAGTGTTCTGGTTTGTCCACTGCTTTGTTGTGGGGGCTTTGAGTTGGCCTCTACTCTTTAGGTGAATGCTGACTTCATATCTATGGTGCACTTTATTCTTAAAATGGGAAGTTTCTACCAATTTCCTGTCCAAAGTTCCTCATAAGCCAACTGCAATCATCATTTCAGATGTATCTCCCAACTTACACATTTCCTAATTCTCCTTGATATTTACTCAAGAAATGCATTTTCACAGAGACATCATATTTTTCTCTCAACTGGCATCTGGCTGAGCAGAATGATGTCCTTTAATTCCCTTCCACACAATAGGCAACTTGTTCCTTCTGTCTTCTGAACACTTCCTCCTAAGTTCAATGTGAATACAAGTGGCAGAATTTTGCCTCATGTCTTATATGTGTGGCAGGGCTGCCCTGTCAGGTGTATTTATACTGGAGAAAAAAAAAAAAAAAAAAAAGAATAGCCATACATACCATATAACCACTTAACTTTTTCAGTTCTTCTGTTAACAGTGCATGAACATGGGGTTTTGTTGTTTTATTGTTTGTTTTAAACTCCTGACTGCCATATAGCAAACATGACAAAAAAAAAAAAAAAAAAAAAAAAAAAACACCCTTTGTTGAGAATCTCTAAGCATGGCTCTACTTTGTATTATCAAATGTCACTTCACCTGAACCATTTCAATCACAAGGGATATCCTTCTGTCAGGCTCGGTAGTACTTCCCAACTTTACGTCACCTGGAAATCTCAAAGCTCATATGTAATTTTTAGTCTTCGGCCACCATATCCGTACTGAACATACCTAAATTTGAAGTCATCTCTGCTCTGAATAGGAGGTTGGGTTTTCAGAGCTCCCTTCCAGCCTACATTTCTCCATGAGTCTTTGCCTCCTTAGCAGCTGCAGTTTCAGAACTGTCTCTGAGAATCACTACAGGTAACCTCTCCTTTGCCGGTAATTCCCTCTTCGAACAGTGTGAACAATTGCAAACTCCCTTGATTCACTTGCAGCCCCAAAGCCCAAATCCATAGATAAGGTATCAGAAGCTCACAGAAAGTGAAATAGATGTAGTTCATCCCCTGTGTAGGGGAACACTGGTCCTACAAAGGCAAGCTACTAAATTCTCTGGAAACAAATTAGCTTTAATAAATTATCTTGTAAATTCCACATTACCCGCTACTTCCCTAGTCTTATCTCTTCTTGCTACAAAACTTTGCCCAGCGTTGATGTCAAACTAACAGGCCTGCACTTGTCTGGATCACTCTTTACATTCTCCTGGACAGAAGTATATTTGTTACTCTCCCATTCTGGGGACTATCCCTCTATCCCTGATTTGCACAGTTGTGATGTATTTTTCCTACTTGAGTTGTTCTGTGTGCCAATGCTGTTAATAGGCTAGGTAGATATCAGCTTGTCATTTTTCACTTGAATCACTGTAGATTTTTATTTCACCTCAGATGATGTTGTGCCTAGTGCCCTACCCTCATTTGCAATGGGAATCCTGTCACTGCCCTTAATATCACATTGTTGTTGCTGTTAGATGCAGGAAATAAGATTTGCAGCATTTGAGACATCATTAACTTTTGATCTATTTTTGCCTCGAGTATGCAACTGTCCTAATTTGTTCTCTTTGTTCCCCCTGGGTTCTGTGGCTTAAGTATCATTTACTATTATTGTTTAATTTCCTATGTGAAGGAGGTTTTGGGTCATTCGTACTTTATTTTTGCAGTTTTTAACCTCTGAAATGTACCTTTTCTCATTGCTTTTTTCCCATCTGAATTTTGAATTTTAACTCTGCCTTCTCTGCACTCCAGTCCCAGAGATGCTTAGTCAGACTCAATGATTCATTTCCTTAGATTTCAAAGTTTGCATTTGTAAGCCTCAAAAATTTCATTCTAAGCCTGGTTTTGTTTTATGTTTTGTTTTATCAGTTTTATGGTATGATAAGCTTTTGCTTCCACTGAAGGGTAGAAGTCATTATGAATAGTGCCAACAAAACAGAAACATAACAATGAAAATGATATTTGAATTCAGAATAGGTATTTAAAAAGTTCACCTTCTCCAGCACAAATGGGGAAAGTAAAATAAATAAATAAATAAATAGAGCAGTCCTAAATCATCAAAACTGGCCAAAGAATTAGAAGAAGCACTATTTTTCCAAGGCTGCAATGTTTTCCATTCATCTCACTGGGCCAGCAGAGCACTAGAGAGCTGGATGCACTGAACTCCTGGCTCATACCCTAAATGACCTGCAGGAAGATCTTCTTATCTCTGTCCCCCCGTTTCTCCTTTCAATCTCTGTTTTGTCTGTTTGTATCACTAGCTATCAAAGCGCTACTGAGATATGCACGTGCAGCACCCAGCACAACCTTGTTTCAGGCTCCAGTGGGACCTTTAGGCATTACCATCCTATAAACAAGTAACAGTGATAGTGAGCGTAATTACAGTCGTCAAACTATTCCAGCTCCACTTCATTAGCCATGCCCTGAGCTAAATAACATTTTAATCAGTCTGATATGTCACCTGTGGCTTTCTTCACTGTCACTTGCAATCCAGCAAACTCCTTCCTTCATGTTTCTAGATTAGACAGAGGGTTCTTAACTGCAGACATCCACTTCCCTGTTCAGGAAGCAGTGAGACCTTTCATCTTCACCCAGAATTAAGATGATATCCAAGCATCATGAGACACAGCGCGTGTGTCTCCTAGGCCCATCCCATAAGAGCAGGACATTTACCTCACATGAGAAGAAGACTTAATGCAGAGGCAAAGCAAGATACTCGGTGTCAAAGCCATGTCTGGATGATCATTAAAGACAGATCAAAATTACCCAGTACAGGAGGAAAATCTATCATTTGAAGAAGATTATGGTCTCTGATTATTAGTTTCAAAATTAGTTTTTTTCTTTGGATTTCCTCTGAACTTAAACTTAGTTTGGAATGCCTTTGGTTTTGAATAGTTCTGAAATTGTATTACTTCTCCTAAGTAAGTTGATAGTCTGTTCTATTTACGTGAAATTCAAATAATATTGTGAAGGATCTGCCATCACTTTTACTGTGTGCCAGGCCGAGAGCCTTCCTGTACTTAAAGGCAACCTATAGGAAAGCTGGGGAGGGGGTCTTTATCAGGGCCTGGAGTGACAGGACATGGACTAATAGCTTTACACTGAAAAGTTAGATTTCTAATATATGTTAGGAAGAAATTCTTTACTGATAGTACTTCACATCCAGCCACTCCAGCCCCTGGCATGTTCCCTGCAGCCCCTCCAAGCCTGGCACAGGCCCTACAGCTGGCTCCAGGGACGACCCCGTTGCTGTCTCAGGCACCAATACACACAAGGGGAAGGAATGCATGCAGAAGTCATCTCGTTTCGGAAGGGCAGAAAGTCCTCCCAAGAAGGGGAAGGAGCAAGAGGAAGGCGAGGCAGCCTACCCCAAGGTAGGGCCATCCCAGGGCACAGGAGGCTGTTGGAAAGGAGAGCAGAGAGAAAAGCATCAGGAAGCAGGTGATCCCCATCCCTGGGCGAGCTGCGAGCCATGGGACAAGATTGCAGCTGTCCTCCAGGCGAGCACATTGTCAGCTGGCTGCTGCGCTGCTGGGACAGCAGCTGCGGGAGCCTGGCAGCAGAGGGCAGGGAAGCCAAGCAGCTGGGATCCTTCTCTGGGGAAGGGGGCACTGAGAAAGCGCTTGCAAACAGGGCACAAGCCCTCAGCCTCTGGAGGCGGCGCCTGTCAGGCGTGAAGGAAAGGGATCCCTTCTGGGAAGATGCTGTGGGCTTGCTGAGGCTCGAAGAACAGACGGTGCTGGCTGCTACCAGCGTGCTGCAGCAGCGGCAAGACAGAGCCGTGGTGGTTTTCCTCAGCTGGGCAGCTGATCTCCAGCACAAGCGCTCTCTCCCTGCCCCTCCTCCAACGCCAAGGGGAGAAAAGAGGCTGGCAAGGGCTCAAGGGCTGCCAGAAGGACAGGGAGATCACTCCACAAGGAGCGTCACGGGCAAAGCAGGCTCAGCACAGCCTGTTCCAGTCCAGCCCGGGGCCTGCTCCTGCGGGGGCTCTCCACAGGCCGCGGCCTCCTCCAGGCCACAGCCACCTGCTCCACCGGGGGCTCCTCCACCCGCAGGGGGGCTGCAGCGTGGAGATCTGCTCCACGGGGGACCCATGGGCTGCAGGGGGACAGCCTGCTCCACCAGGGGCACAGCCTGCTCCACCAGGGGCCTCTCCCTGCACAGGCCGCAGGGGAGCTGCTGCTGTGAGCCTGGAGCACCTCCTGCCTCCTGCTGCACGGACCCTGGGGGCTGCACAGAGCTTTCTCACTCCTCCCTGAGCCAGACGCTGCTGGGCAGCAGCTTTTGTTCCCTTTCTTAGATGCAAGATCTTCTTAAATTCAGTCCAGCCAAGTAGGAAAAGTAAATGTGGACAGCTGTATCTTGGCAAAGAAGATAGTAGGGAGCAAGGAGGTTCAGCGTTCAAGATGGAAGGTGATGCCATGAGGCTTACAGGCTAGTAATGTTCTAGTGAAACCCAGCCTTCCTAAAGAAACCTGCCTGACTACTTGATGTGAGTAACAGACTCTGTTCAGCTCTTTCCTAACATAGAAACGGTGCTGACTGCTTCTTCAGAGTAACAGAAGTTCGTGATACTACTGAAATAGTTGTGGTTCAGATGTAGATCTGATTTCTCCTAAGCACACTGAATTCACAACTGTTGATCCTCCAGAGGAGGCTTTGCAATTGAACACCTGGAGAATAGGTAAATTTCCCGCCGTTGTTCTCCTCTCCTCTTGTTTTGTTTTGTTTTGTTTTGTTCCTAGTAGCATAGGCTTAAGACTCTGAAGAAACAGGCTGCTTTTTTTCATTTCCAGCACTGGCTGTTCCTCCTGAGCCCCGCCTTCTATTTTTGCAGTCATAGGATATGTGAATGTAAATTCGTGGAGAGAGGTAGAAAACTCTTTCAACTGGTGTTTTTTCGGCTATGTGGGGAGAAGAAATAGAGTGGCTTTGAATATTCTGGCTCTTATTCAGAGCAGCATGTGGAGGGAGACAGATGCGTTTGCTTTTTTAGTGCAATGGCTTCAGAAGCAAGAGGGGAAAAAGCACTTTCTCTGGGAGCTGAAGAAGGTGTCCTAATCACCGGAGAGGTTTCTAAATGGCATATCTTTGCGAGCGTTCCTGTAGTCCGGAGGTTTTTGTTTGTTTGTTTGACGTTGGAAGGTTTTACTCTTAATATTCACGTCCTTCAGCAGAAGTGAGAAATGTGATTTTATTTTGTGCAGTGTCGTGGACCCTCCGAAATCTCCTGGGAACGATGAATACCTCGCCCAGTACCAATGTGATGACGGTGGAGACAAGGAGAAAGCAAGAAGATCAAAAGAACGTGACCTCATTTCAAAAGAAACCGTTTTGTCTGGCAAAGAGTCTTGTGAGCCTGGTGAGAAATTGCGGCATACTTCCTCTCTCGAGTCTGACACTGAATGTAGCTCTAAAAACCTTTCCTCCTCAGCTGTTACAGAGAGATGCCAAGATACAAAGGACAAGACTAAAACCACTGAGAAAGAGCATTACCAAAGCAAGAGGGAACATGCTCCTAGTGAAGAGAAGGAGAGTCAAAAAGCAGGTCCTTCCAGCAAGAGAAGGATAAAGTTGAATACAAAGAATACAAACTTGAGCTCCTGATTGGCTTCATGCTGAACTCTGTGCTGTTCTTGTCCTAATCTTGGTCTCTCCATAGATAATGTGGTTTAAATCCAAATAGAATCGTGCGATGAGGAAGATCTCACTGCAACAAATTCAACATCTAAAATCAAAGTTGACATTTTCCGTGATTTTCTTCCTGAGCAGAAGTGTGCGGTACTCCTTTTATATTAACGTAGAGATTATTTCAAACAGTCTTGAAGTGCTTGATGACTTAACAGTCTGCAGATTTATTATCAAATCAAAAAAACCCCGACTTGGTAGACTATTTTTTTCCCAGTTTTGAATGACCACTAGGAAGAAGGTTATTCCGGCATCAAGAAAGTCATGTGGAATGTAACAAAATTTACTGAACCAGTAAGTAAAACTTATATTTTTCTATTTGTTCCATTGTTTCAACTCTTCTGACCCTTCTGGACGGCATAGATAACAGAGGGGAGATCGTGGTAATCGGAGCTACTAACAGACTGGATTCTATAGATCCTGCTTTACGAAGACCAGGACGCTTTGGCAGACACTTCCTCTTCAACTTGCCAAATAAAGAGGTGAGAACTTAAATTCAACGTTAGTGCTACCATGGCAAAGTCCAACTTTATAGGAAAAAAAAAAAATATTGACAACTTGAACAAAAGAGTGATACGTGGAGACACTGCGTTGTTCCATGGAGGACAAATCTGGTACTGGATATATATGGTCAGGATGATACCACCAAGTAGTTAGTTCTATAATCAAACCTTTCATTCCCAAAGTTGTACCTGTTTGCTTAATTATTTAGTCCACTTGGGTGTTTTCATCATGAAGTTGTGTTTTTGGTCTCAATCCTTCACTTATGAATGAATAGGGGACGTGTTTGCATTTGATTGTGCCCCTGCTCGGTGGTAGTAGTTTGAGTCATAATTCTTTTCTTCTTTATAGTAATTGTAGCAATTGGAAGCATTGTGCCAGAAGTGCTTTCTGTGAATTTACTGACTGGAAAGCAAATGTGATGAAGTAATGAGACTGTCCCAATGAAAGCTTGCTAAGTTTTAGAGAAGTTTTTTGGACAGCAAAGAAATGTTTCTGGATAAATTTTTCATTACAGTATTTTCCTCTGGGTCCTTAGGTCTCGTAGTTTGGAAACTTGTTATTGAAGCTATAAATGCCTTTTCTTTCACTGTAGGTTCCTAGAAAAAGTTCAGTATAACAAATAAGAAATATTCAATTTCCTGGTTGACAATGCAGAGTGTATATTAAATAACTGTAAAATACTTGAAAGTTGAGCAAGTAAGAAAAGTGTATTAGTAGATGAGGGGTTTTGAGGGAGGACTGTTTTGTTTTTTGTTGTTTGTTTGTTTGCCTTTTGGTTTGTTTGTTTCTTGTTGGTATTTTTAAGGAAAACTTGGGACAAGCTAAAATGCAATGATTTTGCTTCCAGGCTAGAAAAGAAATTGTCAAGATTCATACTCGTGACTGGACCCCTCAGCCACCGGACATGTTGCTTGATGAACTAGCTGAGAAATGCATTGGTAAGACTGAAACAGAAACGGATTCTTGCTTGTGACCAAGTTGTAAAGAACCTTAGCTTGTACCAGGCAGTACCCATGCTCTTGTGCCTTGTTGCACAACTAGTCAACGAGGCAGCTGGCACGCCTTCATAGCAATCTGTGTGAGATCCTTTCATCTATTTACTCTTTGTTGTCGTTCCTCTTGTTGTCTGAGAACATTAAGTGGTTCTGGGGCATCTTCCTCAAGAGTATAGTTTTTGATGAGGAGTCTGCTTCAGCTGCATAAGTGCAGGATATCAGGCAGTGAGCAACATGAAACATCCTTGCAGAGCGGTAGCACTTTGAATTCCCTGTTATGCTGTTTGGTTTTGGCATTACAAATTCTTTAAATGTTGCATGTTGTAAACCTGGGCCTTGACTGATGTAACGTTTGATTTTTGTTTGTTAGGAGACTGTGGTGCAGATATCAAATCCCTCTGTACTGAAGCTGCGCTGTGCTCTCTACGCCAATGCTATCCTCAGATTTATGCAAGTAGGGAGAAGTTGCTACTAGACGTTAATTCTATTAAAATAAAAGCAAAGGACTTTTTCATGGCTATGAAGAAGGTTGTTCCAGCTTCAAACCGGATCAAGGCTTCACCCGTACAAGCACTATCACCCATTTTCAAGCCACTTTTTCAAAGATCAGTAGAGAATATTTTACAAGTTGTGCAGAAGATCTTCCCGCATGCACAGATTGCACTAAAGGAGGACCGACAGCAAGGTATAACCACAGCATCCACTTCTTTATAATTCTGCTAAAGCAAAAACTTGTGGTTTGTGCAATCAACTTATAGCTTTCAGACATAATGGTGGTAGAATTTTATTATTTGCATGTGCATGTCTTTTTTTTGGGCAAGTCTGGAATACAACACATAGGTTTTATTGTGGATTCGAAACTGAAATGCCAAATGGAAGCTCTGAATGACTCAATACACAGTAAAGGACGATGCGTTCTCTACTGAAGCATCCTGCTTCTGACGGCAGCTAAGATAATTAGCATTTGTAGAGGTTGACTTGAGGTTTGAAGTATAAGGCACCTATTTTTCTTTAAAAAATCAAAACTCAGATCTTTGGAGGGGAAGCATTTCTAGGTCAATGTTTCTAATTCCTTTCTGAAGAATGTCAGGACCAGGATACAAGTATAACTGGTCTAAGCTAAATATTGTTTTAGCTATCATCCTTTTTAACCAGTCTCCTAATTTAAACGTTTGTGGATCGTACTATACACGTGCACATGAGATCAATTAGCATTGATATTTACTAGATGAATGGAATTCTGTGGCCATCACATCCTTTATCCCCATGCTTTCATTGTGGGAACCTCCTCCAGAAAGAAATGGTCTTGTTTGTTTGTTTGTTTGTTTTTTTAGCTATTTAGCAACTGCAGAAATTGTTCGTAATCTCCTTTATTCTAAGGGGGAGAAAAAAATCACCAAGAGTAGCGTACCTTATACATACACATCAGTGGTACTTAGTAGAGCTTTGTAGGGCCTTGTGCCATCTCCTTAGATCTGTGGTGGGCTGAACTCTAGGAAATAGCTTTCAGTGTGTGCTCTCAAATGAAGAAAGGGTTTTGGCACTGATTTAGAAGCTGTATTAATGGAAGAGAAAGAGACAAAGGCTATTCAGGAAAGTTAACAAACCTCTTTTGCCTTTCAGAGCATTTCAATCCTATTTTACAAGATGATATGTTTGACAGTGATGACGATGCATCCTTGGTTTCTGGAGATGAATTAAAAGATGGAATGCCTAACGGACCAGAGAAAAAATGCCTCTGTTTCAGCAGGTAAAGAAAGATAGATCCCTGTTATGTTTAAATTCTCAGGTCTGCTGAGTCTTTGTAAACAGTTCCAGCTGTTAAAAGTGCGAGGGGTGGTAGACGAAGGGGCAACATCAAGTTTGTGTGTTGAAGGGGTGCTTGGTATTCACAAGAAGAAAGGGTGGAGGGACTAAAGTTGTAATGAAGTTGCTCTGAATGACCAAATTGAAAAGCCCAGGCTTCTCTTCGTAAGCCAAAGTGATCCGTAGACTACCAGAACACGTTGACTTAATCCATGGCATTCTTTGAAAGACTCAAGACCACATAAATGTGCAGTCTGTCCTTTTAGCTAAAAATAGCCCAACTTTATGGGTTTGTGTTGCCACCTTTTGCCCTTCTGTTTTCCAGGATTGTTAAACCAGTAGTGAATTATGTAGCAGAAAGAAAACTGAGAAATGGCTTGTTAAAACACCTTGAGAAAAATGTGAATGGTGTCTTTATTTGTTAAGCCACCAAGTTGTGTTAATCTTGTGCTATTTTAGTATGGAAGTCATGCAAGCCCACAGTTGGAAAGTTAGATCATGTTGTCACAGCTGGATCAGTTATTTTTCTCAGTTTCTATTGCTGTGCTGTCCAGAAGATTTTCTGTCCTCTAGAGCAAGGCTAAGTCTCTAGCATCTTTGATTTAAGCCAGCAGAGGTACAGCCTGATTGTAGTGGGGAAACAAATGCTCCTCACCAATTTATTTTTAAATAAAAATAAATTTAAAATAAAGTATATAATAAATATATAATAAATAATAAATTTATAATAAAGTAAAGCAAGATTGCAGGGATATTAATTTGCAGTCTTGGTTTAGTAAAGAATAGGAAACACAAGGGAAGAAGGTGAAACAATTGGAATGAGTGAATAACTTAACTGGAAATCTTACATGTATTTAATGTACCGCTGCCATTTGGATTATTTGGGGAGGGAAAAGAAAGTCTATAGGAAAATTACTTGGAACATCTGTGTGTCTATTCAGCACCTCATTTATAAGCTTGTTTTCTTAACTCTTGTTCTAGGAGTGCTTTCTGCGAACCAACATCATGCCAGCCCCGTCTGCTAATAGTAGGAAAAGAAGGGTACGGCCAGGTTTCTTACGTGGCACCCGTGGTGTTGCACGCTTTGGAGAAGTTTCCCATTCACACCCTGGACCTTTGTGTTCTGCTTACAAACGTTGCATCGCCAGAAGAAATCTGCGGACAGGTACCTTTTTTTCTTTTTCTTCTCATCGGATTCACTGACTGTATGTAAAGGATCAATCGAGTTGCAAGTAAGGTGAGCAAAATTCATTGGTAATGGAGGTGGCCTTGTTTTAATGTGCTGGGATGTTTGCTTCTGTCTGAAAATCCCCTTTTCATTTAGACAGCACCACAAACAATCTGGATGTTGTACATGTCCACATTTTCCATACCCAATTTTACAGTGAGGCTGTTGCTAGCAGCTCAGGAAGCTGGGCGGTGTTGCTAATAAACATCTCTTTGTGGAAAGAAATGCTGCTCATGTCACTGGGATCCAGAAAGTAGTTCTCATTGCCTCCTAAGACTGTGTGCTCCCGGTAGATGGCTCTGTATCAGACTGCATGTCGGCTACTTTTTGTAGGCTTCTTCTAAATTATATTAGTAAGGCAACCAAGGTTTGGGGCTTCTGTTTATTTTGTTTTTGCACGGACATACACAACTTGTGCTGTTGCAGTATGTGCAATAAAAGCATTAACATTCAGAAAACACTTCATTTGCACGGTGATGTGGTTTTAACTAGAAAAAATGAACAGATTTGGTGCTTTTACTTTTAGGCAGGAAATCCATTTTCTTGTTTGGCATCACTACCTTAAAATACTTTTACCTTTAGTGGAAACGTTTGAGAGCCATACAAGTAAGGACAGACATGTTACACGACTGAATACTGATGTGTCCCTTAAGCGGGACATTTCCTTTCTTTGTTATGCGATGATTGTGGCTGTGGCCATATAGCTACGGTGTCTAGCCACTGCCTGAATATATCCTTCCCATCTTCTGACTAGAGTTCTCCGAATACTGATAATCTGAAAGGGTGCACAGAGAAATTCCTTATGTGAAAGGGTGCTTGCCACTCTGTTCACATAGTTTCATTTCATGGGGCAGTCAGATGGCTATGTAGCTATGTATTAAGAGGTTCTTGTACGTGTTTTAGTTTTCTTACGCAAGCTTTCCTTTTCACTAGCTGATCCGAAATGCTCAGAAGACAGCACCAAGCACAATTTATGTCCCAGATATCCATTTATGGTGGGACAACGCTGGACCTGCCTTGAAACTTACTTTTCTAACTCTACTACGTAACATTCCAGCATTTTTGCCAGTTTTGCTGCTTGCTCCGTCTGATGTACGTCACTAGATCTCCCAGAAGAGGTATTTGTCAATACCTTCCTTACTATTTCTTCAGTGTCTTGCAATTTATGAATGCTTTCAGCATCAAAATGCTGTGCTTTCTTAAATGCATGCTGTTATTACTCAGGCACCCTAACAAATCACTTAAAATTTGCTTAGAGAAAAAAATACTGTGAAAGCATCTGCTTAAGTTTTTTTCTGAGTCAAGCAAGTGACTTTCACCCCCTTCTCACACATGCAAATAATAAATTAATACAATAATTCTGGTGGCTACAAAGTGGTTCAGTCAAGAATATGCAGTGCTTGAAATGACAAGAGGAGGTTTTTACTGAAGAGATTTCTTCTGACAGTCTGCCATTCCATGCTATGTTGGGTAAACTGCTAATAATGCAATTTAGTAGAGAATTGAAACACTTTGATTAAAAAAAAATAAGTAAATCAGTTTCTTTCTTCATATAGGCCAAAGCTTTCCAAGCTGGAAAGCTGAGTTCCAATTTCTGCTAAAGTAACTTTGGAATCGAATTCTAGTTGTATTCCTAAATAAACTGTAGTAAAAGTAGGTGCAGAACTTCATTGACTTCTGAGAGTTTACATTAAGGGAAGGTGCCCAAAACAGGACCACGCTGTTGTCATTCTGATGATTTGGTCTCAGTCACTGGGGGAAGAGAACGGGTCTTACCTAGACGTGTTTATTATCAACTGCTTTGAAAGTGCTTGAGTTCCCACAGAAGTTTTTGTACAGGCTGTAAATTCCTTCTAAAATAAGTAGTGAAATTCCTCACCTACCTTTTAATACTAGAACTTGAAAATGGAGGAAGACGTAGAGGTACTAGCTACTTCAGACACCTTTTGGGAGAGAAATAAAAACTCAGCAAAAAGCCCTCACTTGTCTGCTGAAGCCTGTCTCTTCCCTCGATAGCCATAAAGGTTCTAAGTAAAGGCTGCAGCAAGACAAGTAAATACAAAGGAGGCGCTGTTGGATGTGGTGAAAGCCATTACTTTACCAGTGTAGCGTACAATCCCTTCAGCGAGCTTTAATTCTACAGGTGATTCTTAAAGGTGATATTTGAATTTGCCGTGCCAGCCTCTGAAAATGTAGCGTTTTAAGGCCAGGATGATAACTTTTTTCAGTTTGTGTTCTTCAGGTTATTCTTAATTTGAAAAGGTACTCGTCTTTTTGGAATAGAAGATGAGTTTTTTGTGGCTTTAAATCTGAAATGTCTTTCCTCCTTCTGCTTTAGATGCAAAAATTATTTAATAAGGAATTTGGAGAAGTGTGCAATATTGAGTTGCCTGGTAGGGCAGAGAGAGCAGCCTTTTTTTGAGGACCTAATTCTAAATGAAGTGGCTAAGCCTCCCGTAAAGAAAAGAGGTGAGGAGGATATGAGAAGTACATCTAAAACTTTCCTATCGAAGTTACTAGCTCTTTGGGCTTTGCTTTGGTGGTCATTTTCTGTCAGTAATTTGTCATATGCTTGTATTTGAGTACTGTAAATTGGCTAATTTTTCCTGATGAATTGAAGTTGATTGGACATTGGAACTTGTGCCTGTAGCACCACCAGCTGAGCCTCAGAAGCCACAAGAGGAAGAAGTAGGGATGCTGGAGGAGGAAGAGGAGGATACCTTGCGTGACCTTAGAATTTTCTTGAGGGACGTTACTCACAGACTTGCCACTGACAGACGTTTCAGGGAATTTGCAAAGCCAGTTGACCCACAGAAGGTAAAGTAGTGCTGATCCGTGTGTGTCTGTAACTTCTCAGTGTTCGTACTTCTCAGCGTTTTGGGGAAGGTTCAACTTTGTTTTTAGGGCTGCACTGTAAGGATTTTGCAAGAAGCAGAGGCAGTGCTTTTACTTCTGCTGACTCTCAAATGTGTCTTATGGGATTATTCGCTGAAAGCCCTGGTTTCATTCTAAAAAGCCAGTCCAAATGCCAACACAGTTTGCTCGTGAAAAAGCTTTGATATGTAGGCGTGTCACAGCACTGCAAAGCACAGAGATCTTTCCTTATAATGACAAACAGTATTTACAGGACTACTTGAGTGAAGTCTGAAGCCCTTTCTTGGACTGTCAGTTCCTGTGGGAACAGGAATAGGAGCAGCAGTTTGTAAAACTAAGTTTTGAGATCCTGTTCTCTGTTTCATCTGGAACTCCTCAATAGGAATCAACCATAAGTGCAGTGTGTTTTCTTTTTCCTCCAATTGGCTGCTTAGATGCCTTTTTCTCCTTAATTTATGAGATAAGCCTAAACTAGGGGCGTATATTTCAAAGACAGATGTAACTTGAATATACCTGCGGATCAGCAAAGTCCTCTTGATGTGGGCCTCCACTGGCTTTTCTTCCCCTTTTCTCCTAGGTTCTTGAGCTGTGAAAAATCTAGACAGATACATATGTCCTCATCTGAACTGGTCATTAGGCTCCTCTTCTGGTCT
The DNA here is from genome assembly GCF_964211825.1 of Aythya ferina. NCBI lineage: Eukaryota > Metazoa > Chordata > Aves > Anseriformes > Anatidae > Aythya > Aythya ferina. The sequence continues at coordinate 328,022 of NW_028181429.1, forward strand.
GAGGGAAGAAATGAGCACCTCAGGGCCCAGTTATCTCATTCTAAAGTAGATGCCTGCAATAGGTACTTCACAGGTGCAATTCATGCACCTTTTCCTCAATGTCAACAACAAAGAGAATGCCGGATGGCTTGCTCAGCTTTCACTGTTGTGATTTTCTGAAGCAAAGTGAAATGAATCTCCCACCCTCAGTGTTTCTTCTCTACCATGCACGTGCTTCTGACCTCCCTACTTCTTGTTGTCCTCTCGTGGCCGCTCTAATGAAAAATGAAAAAGCCCTTCCATTTTTGAGAAGCAAACTGGTTAATTTCAGCATCTTCTGATGCATCGCAAATGTTCAGAGTTTTTAGGAAGTCGTTTATTTAAAGTCTTCAGAATAATTTTGGTAGACAGTGTGCAAGGTTAAGAAAACCTCTGAATGCTTGTATTTGATCTGCAGGTACCTGACTATGCCACAAGGATTAAAGAGCCGATGGATCTTTCAACAGTTCTGACTCAAATTGACTCGCGCCAGTACCTCGCTGCCGGAGACTAGCTGAAGGACATCGATCTAATCTGTAACAATGCCTTAGAGTACTACCCGGATCAAAGATCTACAGGTGAGGATGTGCTTTTTAGCCCTAGTTTAAAAAATCTGTCAAACGTATAGATGGATAAATGCTGTGTGCGGACAATAGACTTCGGATGGATTAGCTGATTTTGGACGTCCAGACTGTAAATATTTTATCATTTTGCTACTTGGGCATGGAATTGTGATATAAGTGTTCCCAAGGAACTAGTGCTTTTGTTTTAATTAACTTCGATGTTGTTATGCTGAAAATATTCACTGAGAGAACCTTTCGGAACCAACCTATGAAGAAAGCAATTTTCTTCTGTGATCAAAAGAGTTTCATTGGTTGGTAGACAACATTCAGTTAAAGTGTGTAAAATTTCAGATCGTCACAGCGCCTATGTTTTGCAAGACACTGCATATTCAATGGTGAGGAACGAACTGGATACAGAGTTTAGACGACTTTGTGAACAAATTAAAGAATCTCGTGAGAAAAGAGGTACGTGCTTTAACGCTAAGGATTTGAAGACTTGTCTCTGCATTTGTAACTGAAAATGCATGACGAAGATCTTTGGTATCTATTCTTTCTTGCAAGGTCGCACCTCTGCAGCGTGTGCTCCATGCGACAACTCCAAGTCACCACAGCAGAACCCTGCTACTGAAGACGAGAAACCAGATGAAGAGAGTAATGAAAATGAGGAGATGCCAGCGGCACCTGTAGATGCCAGTACACCCATTTCTAATGGCAAGTTGCATTTTATTCAGCTGCTCTTGTCATTCATACCTTCTCTGTTCTTGAGGCGCAACAGGTGTCTCTGATGCCTGGCTCTTTATGGCAGAGGTAGTTTGTTTTCAAATTGACTTCCAAATGGGAGAGAGAAATCCAGAGGTCATTCATTCAATATAGCGATGAATTAAAGTTCAAAGAAAGTTGGTTCATTTGATGTACTCTTACTGGAACTTCATTTTGTAAACAGAACGACCCCCCACTCAAGGATATGACAGCTTCCCTCCCGTACTAAAAATGATAGTACTCACCCTTGTAGGAGCAGCAATGTGAAGAAGGTCAAGGGCAGTAAGAAGGGTTCGAAGCTTTGATATAACAAGCCTTTCACTTTTTTTGACAGAGCTCCTAATAAGCATCTTTAGCAAGGTCTGGAGATGGGAGAAAAACTCAAACTAGATTTTAATTCTAGGATGTATAATGTCAAGCTTGACTGTTCCTCTGAACAGTCAATTGAATTTAAATTTTTTTAATTTAAATTAATTAGTTTATTTTTTTTTAATTTAAATTCAACTGAATTTAAAGTTTTGAATTTAAATTCCAATTGAATTTATTGAAAAAAATTCCAATTGAATTTAATGTTTTGTTGTTGTAGTTTTTCACGAAACACTAAGTTTATGTGAAAGGTTTTGCTGCAATATCTTTTTGCCAAGGATATTAAGCTTAAGTTATCCACAAGAAAACGGTGGGGAAAAGGAAGCTTTAGTTTTGAAAGTTTTTTTTTTTTTTTTTTTTTTTTTTCTCTCCAGGTTTTTCTTGAGCACAGCAGCGTTTCAGTGTCTGCCTGCCATTAGTTGCCCCACTACCAAGTCAGGAGGGTCAATTAAACTTGCGTGAGGCAGAATTTCTTTATCTGAATCTACGTGGTTCACATAAATATATTCTTGTTTCCTTCTTTCCCTAGGATTATTCTTCTCCCAGTAATGAATGTTTCAACGGACACCGTTGAAGATCAATGAGCAAAAGCATCCTGCGGTGTTCAGTCTCCAGCTTTGAAGAAAGTATGGCGATACTGAGGGGAAATGTCAAGAGAAGACGCTTTTCAAGGTACTGTATTTCTATATGTTCAATCTCTGTTCGATTTGTAGATTGAAAAGCAAGAGAGAAAGCATGTGCAGTGAGTTGTGGCCTGATAAACCTCCGGCTAAAATCAGCAGAGGCCTATGAGCATGCTGATGGCGTACCAGTACCTTAAAACTAGAATCCCTCTTCTCAGTGAAAGTCTTCTGCTTTTCTAAAAAAAACCTGTTTTTTTCCCCAACCCCTTTGAGGTGTTGTTGTGGTTTAACCCGGCCGGCAGCTAAACACCACACAGCCCTTCTGCAACCCTCCCACCTCCCTCTCTGGGATGGGGGAGAGAAACGGGACAGTGAAGCCCGCGAGTTGAGATAAAGACAGTTTATTAAGACAGGAAAATAATAATAATGATGATGATGATGATGATAGTACTGCTACTAGTAATGTGTACAAAACAAGTGATGTACAATGCAGTTGCTCACTACCCGCTGACCAGTGCCCAGTGTAACCCCTAGCAGCCCGGCTGCCCCGCCCTATCCATGGTGCAGCGTGTTGCCATAAGGCATAGAATTCTTTGGCCAGTTGGGGTCGGCCATCCTGAGTCTGTCCCCTCGCAGCTGTTGCTGTGCGCCGATTCTGATCGCCAATAGGACAGTGAGACACCGAAAGGTCCTTGGCTTGTTGTAAGTACTGCTCTGCAGCAATTGAAATATCGGGGTGGTATCAGCACTCTTCTAAACATCCTTTCACACATCCTCAGCCAAAACATAGCAACCTACCCGCTACTAGGAGGAGAACTAACGCTGTCCTAACTGAAACCAGGACATGTATCTTTTCCACTTGGGTGCTATTGCTCATAATTTTGAGAATTCAACATGAGCAAGCTAGGAAATGTGGGTACATACAGAACCGCGTGTATATGGCACACAACAGACTTGGGATGTGGATCCTGCGTGAGGCCTACAGGCTTCTCTTTGTATACCATGGAGCACTGGCTTGTAAACATGGTGAAATTTCCCATCCTTGATGGGTCTAATACAACAAGTCTTTTCTCCCTTCTCTGCCCTGTCCTCTTTCTTAATGTAGGCAGTTGAGAAAGCCAAAATTGGAACGAAAAAAAGAATATAACACAGGTAAGTGGCTGTAAGTCCCCGGGATACCTATTTACGCTGGTTACTGAAGAGGATGGCACTTGGTCACTCCATGGCTTTCATTTGGCCCCAAAGCCTTCTGTAGTCAGCTGAATTCACTCCTCAGTGACTTTTCTGTGAAGAGAGGTAGGTGCAAATAGGAGATTTTATGAATTCCTTGGGGAGGGAGCAGTGTGAATTGCAGCTTGGTAGGCACAAAGCAAACTGTTCTAATTGTGCAAAGTAAATCGATACTTGATAAGTTCAAACTTAGTTTTATAGTTGGCAAGCACAAAAGTAAACCTTAGCTGTGATCCTAGCAGCACAGTGGTGTAGCTCTTCCCTTCCCCTTGTCCTCTTAGCTCTTTTAATGACAGTGCAAGCAACCAACCTGTGCCAAAGGGTGCTGTATGGCAAACAATGGGCAGGCTTTTTTCTAAAAAGCACGAGTTTGAGTTATGTGGTGTTTGGGTGTTTCTCTTGAAACGATTCTTCCCTCCTTGAGCTGTTAGATCCTAATGCAGGAAATGGAAGTGCTGCATGCATAAACAGAGTAATCAAACATACACCTCTTAGGAAGAGGCTTGCAATGTCCTAGTGTTTGTTTTGAGCACTGTTAGATACAGTTTGACATGAATGGAGTGAAAACACCTTAGAGAAAGGTGTTGATTGTTCTCACTTTTCCAAGACAGAAATAAGTGGAGTAGATTTCCCTCCTGCATGGAACAAAAGTTGCACGTTTGTTTTTGTCTGGCTAGCTTTCAGTCTCTTTAAAAATTTCCCTACAGGTCCCAGTTTTAAGTAGACAGTTTAAACGTGCAGAGCGATAAAGAAGTGGAATGCAGTGGTTGTGACACCAACTTCTGATCTGAAATGTAAAGAAAACTCAATCCACTTCAGGGTGCCTTTTTTGTTTGTCTGTTTCCATTTTACAAGAGCAACGGTGAAATAAGGAGAATCCCATCTTCACTGTTTCAAAATCCTTTGTTTCTGCGTTTCAGTCACCAGAACACTGAGGAGTAGAGCTGGTGCAAAAACTGTGAGACGAGTCCACGGAGAAAACAGGGACTTGGAGCTGCGCCGCAGCTGTAGAGTCGGACACAGGCGGTACTCGACTACTAACTCGTCCATTCTATTTGACAAACTTATGACAAAGTAAGTCATCTTTTCTTGCAGACCTCTTAGAATGATCTTTCTTAGCAAGCCTTTGCACTATGGCATGATGTTGGCCTCGACTTGCTCTTTAGTTTGACAGCAAAGAGGTATGGCTGCTCCTGGCATTTCCTTCCTGTTTACAGGGAGACACCGTTACCTGGCTAGATAAACAGATTTTCTTGAAGGTGCTATTTCAGCATATAAGAATTGATTTAAAAAACAACAACAACAACAACAAAAGTGCTTCATGGCTTGCTAGTTTTGTAATCTCACATTTCTGCAGGAATACTTGATTTGCTGCATTTCACCATTACACTCGTCAGCGCCGCTGATTCTGGTTTATCACTATTTGCATTGCAAATCTCCTTGTCCAAAGCTTAAACTGATGTATGCACTGCTTGAAAACAAAACCTGAAGTTGCAGAGCAGTAGACTCAAGTCATTATGTTAGCAGCTGTGTAACCATACTGCTTTCCAAACATAAGATGTCCAGCTTATTTTGTTTCTATGAAGAGTTTAAACGGCTCCCGTTAAGCAAAGATGTCCCCACACTGATACTTACTATTAAGCAAGGATTCCACCTCCTTTGGCTGAGGTCTGCTCCCTTACTCACATTGGAACATTCATCCAAGTAGCCTGCAATTCCACACTCTCGGGGGAAAGTCCATAGAATAGCAAAGGTTCCTCCAGTCTCTTCCTCAGCCTTTTTTTGAAGCATGCAATAAAGCAAAACGTTCACAGGCTGCCCTTCCATGCAAAACAAGGCAAATTAGTAAGACAGGAGCCACAAAACTGATTGTCCTTTAAAGTTAAAATGAGATTTGAAATAGATCGAGTTAGCAAGTGTTGTAAGTCTGTAGCTAAGTCTGGTTTTGCCAATGCAGCACAATTCCCTATCACGTAGCCAGAGCTGCTTCTGTAGCTCCAAGAAGCAAAACTGCTTTGACAAAATACTGTGTCATCAAAGCATTCGTTGGCTCAGTAGGCACGGCTCAGGTTCAAGAAGTTTGTGAAAAAATGAGTACTAACAGAAGCAGCAGGGTCCAAAGAAACACTTTATGTCCCCACTGCGAAATGAGGGGCTTTACCTTGAGTGTTATGCACACTGTCAATAGAAAAGCACTGTAACAGAATCTGCCACGGCAGTTTGCATGTTACTGAAAGACCATCAGAGTGGGACTGCAGCAAGATCATTGCGAAGTTACAAAAAAACCATGTGGGGGTGGGAGTTTAGTTGCGTTAGATAACACAATCTTAGATAAAGATTTTGGTCTTAACGTAAAAGTAAGGATGTCTACTGATTTCTTCAACTCCAACAACTGAAGCCCAAGTCTGAAAAATCGCCTTTAAGAATGCAAAGAAAATATTTAACTCTTCTGTATGTTCATACTTTGCTATCAAGCAAAGGAATGAATGCTGATGCCTTAACTATGTAGGGCTGTAGCTTACAGAGAGACTACACCTTCCTGTTTTTTTCCCTTTAAAAACGTTAAATGTACGTGAAATTATTTGGGGGTGTTTTCACATGCAAAGCCTAATGCAGTGCATGCAAGCCCTGTCATCTTCTTCGTCTAGTAGTGTCGCGTTAAGGGGTGTAGCCGATTGACCGTCATGGGTCCCGTCGGATTCAGGGTGCTGAACTATCACGGTCACGGATTCACCAACAACGCAGTACGGCCTCGCTCTAGTCGCATTCAAGGAGAACTCTCACAGCTAGGAAGAATGCAATTAAGTGCAATTTCTTACGGCGACAGGTACACAGGTTCTTTGGATTGTCAGTGATAAATTCACTGTCTGCAAAAGCAAGCTAGCATGCATGAAATGCACAGGTACACAGCCTAGGTATTAAGACATGAAAAAGCATCAAAACTCTAGAGATTTCTAAGATTCCACAGAGACGCCTGGTATAAGCAAGCGTTCAGATCTTACCCCACGGCGTCCCAATGGAGTGGGGGTGGGGGAGTGAGAGGCTCAGCCTGTCGAGTGATGTCAGAAGGAATCCTTCCTGATAGTATCTTCCCTAACATCCCCTTTCTCTTAAAGCAATTGATATTATTTTCTATCTTTAAGGTGGAGCTTGAGTGACTCTAGTCATGCATATCTTGGTTGTGCTTGGTAGAAATGATCTCACTTGCGTTTAAAGGTACAGGCTCTGAGAAATTCCGAGGGCGTGCTCAGTGAGGGGTGGTTGCACCTTGGAGGCGGGTAGCTTTTGGGATGGAGGTGTGCTTATGATGCCTAGTCGCTTAAGGCGATTACTCCACAAGTAGTAACTTAGTGTTGATTTAACTTCAGCATATCTAAAACATAAGAAGGATGTTAGTATGGAAGAAGCCGATGAAACCAGTCCTTAAATCTTACTACTTATTGTGCGTGAGCAGACTGGCGTGAGTTTTAGCTATACTGGCAAATATCAAACCACACCTGTGTCGTCCCAAAGCTGGGAAAAAAAAAAAAAAAAACAAAACCAAGGAAATGTTGAAGCAAATAGGGAGGCCTGTAGCTTGTGCAGTCTTTTAGCTGAGAAAATAAAGAAGGAGAGAGACAGGTAGCCTTGAGCTAGCAGAAGCAAGGAAGAGAAGGGCTAAAAGGGAAAAAAACAGGAAGGAGAACACCAGCTCCAGACTGACCTCTAGTAACCTTTTTCTCATTAAGGGTCATTAGCACATTAAAAATCACACCTGTCAAAATGCTAATCTATGCTAATGTGGGATTCGGTGTGTGTCCCCCCTCTCCTGTTCCCCCTCCCCCCCGGTATTCCTCTGTAATGCACAAGCTCAGTGGAGATAAGTTAGGTGAGCTGTAATAACCAATCCAAAGGAGCCAAAGAGAGAGTTTTCACAAGTTTCCTGTGTATAAATGACGGCGATTCGAGTCAGAGGTGTGCTTGCTTTGCGAAAGATGGCCAAGTACCTGACTCTGCAGAGTTCTATAAGTAATTATATAATTAAAAGACCTTCGTGTGCATTCCGACTCTGGGTGCTTATTGGCGCGGTGCACTCTGCACGAACCTGCAGACAACATCTGTACTCAGTGTCATGCCTACAGACAACCCTTTACTGTTGGGACCTGCATATTTTTCTGTGCATTCAACACAACCCCTTTGGCACAACTAGTTAACCACGTAGCTGCCAGTCCACCACTCAGTTGCACTTGTGAAGAGGAAAAGCTATTTCCGTCTACTGGAGGAGCACATCCTCTAAATGCAAGCTTCACTCAGCTGGTCATTTACTGCAGGACAAGATTTGAAAAGTGTTGTTGAGTTCTGGGTTTCCTGCTTACAGGAAAAATTAAGTGCTAGATCGCCCTCTACTCCGCTTTGTCTGCTGCATTTAATGGAGATAAAACTGATTTCGTTTGCTCCTCCATTTATGGACAATGAGCTGAAGGAACAGGTACAGCACATTAGCCTGGAATGCCTTCCCTCCCAACCAAAGTAAACTGGAGCTGTAACTAACACAAGCAAAAGCAAGGCTTCTGTGTTTTCAGCTGAATAAAGTTCCAACAAAATCATCCTCTGGGATTTGAAGGTTACTTCACATGACATGCCAACGACTCTTTTCCCTCCATTGTAAAGCGGATCCCTGCTGTTAGTTGCTCTAGAAGCAAAGGAATCGTCGGTTTGGTTACCAAATAGCCGCTTCTGCAAACGAGAAGTGTTGTGCTCTCTCTTCCCTTTGAATGACTCCACACTTCTCATCAGCTACTGGATTGCTGACCTAGAATCAGAGAACATCCCAAGGTGGAAAGGACTCCCAATAATCACCAAGTCCAACTGGTGGCTCCACACAGGACCACCCCAAAGTGAGACCCGATGTCTGAGAGCATTGTTCAACACTTGTTGACCTCCGTCAGGCTCGGTGCCATGAGCAGTGCCCTGGGCAGCTGTCTCAGTAGCCAGCCACCCCCTCAGCGCAGCACCTGAGGCGCACGGGGCTCGGCGGGGCGGCCCGGGAGGGGAGGACGGCGGGGCGAAGTGGCAGCTCCCTCAGAGCCGTCTCCCCGCCGCCTCGGCCGCATGTCGTGGCTTTTTCGTGTCGGGGCTTTTTCATGTCGTGCCCTCGGTCTCTCGCCGTGGGTGAGATGCTGCTCCCCAGCGCGGACCCCTTGCGCGCGGGGCCTGCCCGCGGCGGCGGCGGGAGGGAAACCCCAACCCCAAAGCCCTCCCGGCAGGGAGAGCTCGGGGTGAGGGCCGATCCGGCACCGACAGTAAACACACGCCGGAGGAAACGCTCTGGTTTTAGCCAAGAGCAGCGCGGCCAGGTTCAAAAGGCGTCACGCTGGAGCTCCGAGTTCGGCGGCGTTCCGAGGCCGTTGTGGCGGTTGTGGAGACGGCCCCGGCTGAGGTGGCTGCTGCTGTCGCTGCTGTCCCCTCTGTCCCTGCTGTTGCCGCTGTTGCCGCTGTTCCCGGACCTTGGAGACCCCCGGCGGCTCCCTGTGCCAGGCCCTGTGGCCCCGGGGAGCTGCCCGCCGCCTCGTCGGCCAGCCCGGCAGCAATCCTGCCAGCACAGAATAGCCCACTGCGTTTCAGGGTAAAGTGACGATTAATTTCTATTTCCTGGCCTGGGTGCTGCTTTCTTCTTTAAGGAAGCTTCAAGGTTAAAGGTTCAACTCAGTTATGTCAGGGTTCAACTCCGTTTCGTGAAGGGGCTCTTGTACGAAAGCTTAAGCTGGGATTGACTCTCTGCTAAGCGGAGGCCAAACGTGGACCTACTGAGAAGCAGGTCCTAAGTGATAACATTTTCTAAAGAGACTGCTAAACACATCTGAAGAGTGCTGCTGCAGAACTCTGAATGGGGGGATAGCAACTGTCTTAAGTGATCTGGAATCTTGAATTTACTTTTCAA